>NW_025534377.1:0-137500 GCF_020615455.1 Coregonus clupeaformis | reverse complement strand
ACCCAAATGGATTCTCCTATGGGGACAGCCCGAAGAACCTATTAGGAACCCTTTTTCCTAAGCGTGTACACATCTAGAGGTGACGTGACTATTCTCCACCACTGTCCTGTAGTCTCTTAGGGGTGCTCCCGTCCTTTGTCAGATTTTTGCGTCATGTTGGGTGCGGGGAGTGGTGGGCAGCAAGGGTGGGTGACTCCTCAGAGGCACTGCCAGAGGTAGTCCGTTGCTTGGCGACATGCCCTTGTGGTTGCGGTTGGCGTCGTACTCAAAGGTGCGTTCGGGGTTTGGGCAGGGGGTTGACTGGCATGCCCTCCGGGTCTGTTGACATGGGGGCTCCTGGGCTCTCGGTCTCTGACCGGGTTGAGCTCACACTGAACCTCTGTCTGGAGAGTTTATCAGATGCCGGCGGGCGTCTGGTTCTGTGGCCACGGAACATATATCTGCTGCGTTTTACTGGTGCCCCTACTGTCCAAGTCCTCGATCCCACCTATTGTAAAAGACTTCTGTCTCGTTTGTCTGGTGCATAGCAGTTACTAAGATACCGCGGTGGCTGGCTGGGGCTCTCCTTCAGCACCTTCTCGATCTTTTGTATCCGATTGAGTACAGCAGACGTTTCCTTCCGCGCAGACAGGGAGTGCAGGAATAACGCAGAGGAGTCGGTCTTTCCTGGCCTCTTCTGGAAGCGGCCCAAGCCCTCCCTGTCTGAGGCATGACCTCCTCTTCCTCCGTCTCTGGGTAGGAGCACTCTGAGAAAGCTATACTCATCCTCCGGATGCTCTTGAAGTCAAAGGTCTTCTCACTGCAAGGTGAGGAGAGGAGGCTGGGGCAGCCCTCGCTGCTGCCCACACGCTCACCTACAGGCCTCTTCTCCAGACACAGGCTCATCCTAGGCAGAGCCACCCTCCTGCACTCCCATTCTGAGATCTTCTTACGGATGGCCACAGAGGATGCCCGACACGGGGCGGCTGAGAGAGAGTGCGCTTGTGGACGTGGTTGGACGAGGGTCCCAGGGATAGGTGCTCCAGCTCAGGGCCCACCACTCAGTCCACCCCCCCCAGGAAGATCCTCCTGTTTCTCGGTTCTCTTTCTGCTCTCCTGGCCCCTCTGGGCCTCCTGACCCACCTGAGCCCCACCAGAGGGCTTGTAGATGGAGAGCTTGTTGTCCAGGCAGCCAATGCTCTTGGACTTGGTAAGTCGGCTCTGGGACGGTAGGTCACAGGAGAGGGAGGCTCCGCTGCAGAGGCTAGCGGTCTTGCTGCTCCAGGCGGCCCGGCCCAAGAGTCTGCCGTCTGTTTTGACGTATCTGACGTGCTGCCTGTTGTCCTCGCTGTCGCTGAGCGGGGCGTGGCACCGCCCCTGTGTGGCAGAGAGAATGGGGGGTGGGGACGCAGACTGGCACCTGGAACAAGAGTAGGGGGGCTGGGTCAGAAACATCATGGTACCATTCCTTACAACGTTACTTTATTTGCTCCCAAATAGCAAAATAATAATTCTGCTCACTAAACAGCTCGGAAGAGTCTGGCACTGAGAGCTGCTGTGAATTCCTCTCAACACTGCTGACTGCACATTGAGAGAAACTAGGCGTGAATACCAGTAGTTACCTCAGGTGTTTTCTGCTTACCAGCGGAAGATTAATCATTGCAGCTAAAGCTTATATGGCAACAGAGGGGGAAAAACGCTTTCTTTGGAGAAGAAAAACCTTAAACGCCAGAATGTATTTCTAAGATAATAGGCAACATGAAAACTTTGACCACTCATGTAAAATAACCAATGGAAAGCACCCAGTAATGTGACATAACTTTGGCAGTATGGGATCCCTGTTCGAAGCCAAAGCAAATACATATCTACAGTAAAAATGCATGTGTGGATTTTTCCACATAATTAAAATAATTTGGGTAGAATTGATGTAGACGCCACACACAAAGCCATGGGAATACACCACACTGAGAGACAGATGAGACGCTCTTAGGTCTTACCTTCACCAGCAGCCTACCGCACTAGTCCTGGGAGAGTTGTCTGTGTTTCCTGATGCTAACAGCTAACAGCCTCACAGAGAGGGACGCCGGCCCGCCCCTGGCTCATTACAGACTGGCCCATTGTTCACCTCACACCGACGCTAATGCTACGTTGCTGCTGCTCACTGCTGAGCAATGTGGATAAAACACCCTGCTGCTGACCTCATTTGGGCTTTTCACAGAGAGACACACACTATTTCTCACCCATCTCTGACTCTTCCGTTTCTACCCCACTCAGAGGACTTTGGGAACTTTCTGGACTTGGCTCCTGACTGAGGCTTGCGAAACCCAAGGCGGTGGTGGGGATCTGATGTCACAAAGAGCTAGCGATGGTTAGAATAACAAGTGTGAGCTGGGCTGGGCAGGGAGGAGGGAAGTGATGGCTGTGATCCGAGCTGCAGGTTGAGACAGATCTCTTCACACCACTGGGCTCTGTCTTTCAGCACGGCGGGTGGGGACTACTGGGGGAGAGAGCTGTGCAGCACCTGATCACCTGCAGGCCAGAGTCAGACTGTCTGACTCACTGTGTCAGTGACCTAACTCCTCCTGACAAACTGCCTGCCTCCTTCTCAAACAATCCCTAATTGTACATTTTAAATTCTAAACAAGCATTACGGGTTCAAATCCAATAGAGTTGACAGAACAAACCTAGGGTGGGGACTACTAGGGAGAGAGCTGTACAGCACCTGTACAGCACCCAAAAGGGTTCTACCTGGAGCCGAAGAACCATTTAGGTTCTAGATAGCACCTTTTTTTTCTGAGTGTAGGGTGGGCCTATTATAGAACAAATAACAATATGAGTGACAAAAAGTATTTCAATTACAGTGCCTTCAGAAAGTATTCATACCCCTTGACTTATTCCACATTTTTGTTGTGTTACAGCCTGAATTCCAAATGGATTACATAGATGTTTTTTCTCACCCATCTACACACACATACCCCATAATGACGACGTGAAAACATGTTTTTAGACATTTATGCAAATGTTTTGAAAATTAAATACAGAAATATCTAATTTACTACACCCGAGTCAATACTTTGTAGAAGCACCTTTAGCAGCGATTACAGCTGTGAGTCTTCTCTGGGTAAGTCTCTAAGAGCTTTCCACACCTGGATTGTGCAACATTTGCACATTATTCTTTTCAAAATTCTTCAACTCTGTCAAATTGGTTGTTGATCATTTGCTAGACAACCATTTTCAGGTCTTGCCATAGATTTTTAAGTAGATTTAAGTCAAAACTGTAACTTGGCGACTCAGGAACATTCACTCTCTTCTTGGTAAGCAACTCCAGTGTAGATTTGGCCTTGTGTTTTAGGTTATTGTCCTGCTGAAAGGTGAATTAATCTCCCAGTGTCTGGTGGAAAGCAGACTAAACCAGGTTTCCCTCTAGTATTTTGCTTGTACTTAATCTCCATTCCGTTTCTTTTTTTATCCTGAAAAACATCCCAGTCCGGAACGATTACAAGCATACCCATAACATTATGTTTTGGAATATTTTTATTCTGTACAGGCTTCCTTCTTTTCACTCTGTCAATTAGGTTAGTATTGTGTAGTAACTACAATGTTGTTGATCTATCCTCAGTTTTCTCCTATCACAGCCATTAAACTCTGTAACTGTTTTAAAGTCACAATTGGCCTCATGGTGAAATCCTTGAGCGGTTTCCTTCCTCTCCGGTAACTGAGTTAGGAAGGACGCCTGTATCTTTGTAGTGACTGGGCGTATTGATACACCATCCAAAGTGTAATTAATAACTTTACCATACGCGAAAAGGGATATTCAATGTCAGCTTTTTTTATTTGTACCCATGTACCAATAGGTGCCCTTATTTGTGCGAGGCATTGGAAAACCTCCCTGGTCTTTGTTGAATCTGTGTGTTTGAAATTCACTGCTCGACTGAGGGACCTTACAGATAATTGTATGTGTGGGGTACAGAGATGAGGTAGTCTTTAAAAAATCATGTTAAACACTATTATGAAAAATAATATTTAAAAAAACAACCTAAAAACATGTATGCACTCACTAACTGTAAGTCGCTCTGGATAAGAGCGTCTGCTAAATGACTAAAATGTAAATGTATTACTTTAGACAAGTGAGTCCATGCAACTTATTAAGCACATTTTTACTTTTTGAACTTATTTAAGCTTGCCAAAACAAAGGGTTGAATACTTATTGACTCGAGACATTTCAGCTTTTCATTTTTAATTGATTTGTAAAAATCTCAGAAAATAAATTGAGAACCAGATCACTGCAGATTAGCTCTGAGGGACTACTGTATCTAACTTCTCAGTTGAAACTGCTTGGTTTCTCTATAATGAGGTAGAGGAGTGAAACTGGCCCCACATGCCTGGTTTGGACCTGGGGGTTGGACTCAGCGTTCACTCTCATTAAACCCAGTCCAGAGGCTGGACTCATAGGTTCAGTTTCCTGGACACAGTTTGGGCCTAGTCCAGGACCATAATGACCAGTGTCCTGGATGAAGCTATTCATACATCATCGTTTTGCAGAATAGTGCTAGCTAGATCACGCTCCAGTTGACTGTGGTAAAAGTCCAAAGTTATGTCCAATTATCCAGTCGTCTAAAATGGAAACATATGCGATATGGTTTCAAAGGAAAGCAAATGGATAAAGACCAAACAAGGGTGAAAATAGCAAGAGGACGGATTACTTTTAGTAACCAACATTCTCAAGGTTGAACTCCATTGTTCAGTTCTGTAATTAATCTACATTTAGTTTTGATTTTGCCACATTAATTTGTAAGAATATATCTAAAAGCATTTTGATGTAGCTATGTTCAACAATAAGCTTCTGCTGGGGAAACATTATTGCTAATGGCCTTTAAATCAAACTGTACAGTATATATCCACAGTATTGCTCCAAATGCACATTACAGTGGGGAAAAAAAGTATTTAGTCAGCCACCAATTGTGCAAGTTCTCCCACTTAAAAAGATGAGAGAGGCCTGTAATTTCCATCATAGGTACACGTCAACTATGACAGACAAATTGAGAAAAAAAATCCAGAAAATCACATTGTAGGATTTTTAATGAATTTATTTGCAAATTATGGTGGAAAATAAGTATTTGGTCACCTACAAACAGCAAGATTTCTGGCTCTCACAGACCTGTAACTTCTTCTTTAAGAGGCTCCTCTGTCCTCCACTCGGTACCTGTATTAATGGCACCTGTTTGAACTTGTTATCAGTGTAAAGACACCTGTCCACAACTTCAAACAGTCACACTCCAAACTCCACTATGGCCAAGACCAAAGAGCTGTCAAAGGACACCAGAAACAAAATTGTAGACCTGCACCAGGCTGGGAAGACTGAATCTCTGCAATAGGTAAGCAGCTTGGTTTGAAGAAATCAACTGTGGGAGCAATTATTAGGAAATGGAAGACATACAAGACCACTGATAATCTCTCCCTCGATCTGGGGCTCCACGCAAGATCTCACCCCGTGGGGTCAAAATGATCACAAGAACGGTGAGCAAAAATCCCAGAACCACACGGGGGACCTAGTGAATGACCTGCAGAGAGCTGGGACCAAAGTAACAAAGCCTACCATCAGTAACACACTACGCCGCCAGGGACTCAAATCCTGCAGTGCCAGATGTGTCCCTGCTTAAGCCAGCACATGTCCAGAGCCCGTCTGAAGTTTGCTAGAGTGCATTTGGATGATCCAGAAGAGGATTGGGAGAATGTCATATGGTCAGATGAAACCAAAATAGAACTTTTTGGTAAAAACTCAACTCTGTCGTGTTTGGAGGATAAAGAATGCTGAGTTGCATCCAAAGAACACCATACCTACTGTGAAGCATGGGGGTGGAAACATCATGCTTTGGGGCTGTTTTTCTGCAAAGGGACCAGGACGACTGATCCGTGTAAAGGAAAGAAATGAATGGGGCCATGTATCGTGAGATTTTGAGTGAAAACCTCCTTCCATCAGCAAGGGCATTGAAGATGAAACATGGCTGGGTCTTTCAGCATGACAATGATCCCAAACACACCGCCCGGGCAACGAAGGAGTGGCTTCGTAAGAAGCATTTCAAGGTCCTGGAGTGGCCTAGCCAGTCTCCAGATCTCAACCCCATAGAAAATCTTTTGGAGGGGAGTTGAAAGTCCGTGTTGTCCAGCGACAGCCCCAAAACATCACTGCTCTAGAGGAGATCTGCATGGAGGAATGGGCCAAAATACCAGCAACAGTGTGTGAAAACCTTGTGAAGACTTACAGAAAACGTTTGACCTGTGTTCATTGCCAACAAAGGGTATATAACAAAGTATTGAGAAACTTTTGTTATTGACCAAATACTTATTTTCCACCATAATTTGCAAATAAATTCATAAAAATCCTACAATGTGATTTTCTGGAGAAAAAATCTCATTTTGTCTGTCAAGTAGTTGACGTGTACCTATGATGAAAATTACAGGCCTCTCTCATCTTTTTAAGTGGGAGAACTTGCACAATTGGTGGCTGACTAAATATTTTTTTCCCCCACTGTATATATTGAACAAAAATAGAAACGCAACTTGTAAAGTGTTGGTCCCATGTTTCATGAGCTGAAATAAAAGAACCCAGAAATGTTCCATACACACAAAAAGGTTATTTCTCTCAAATGTTGGGCACAAATTTGTTTACATCCCTGTTAATGAGCATTTCTAATTTGCCAATTTAAATCCATCCACCTGACAGGTGTAGCATATCAAGAAGCTGATTAAACAACATGATCATTACACAAGTGCACCTTGTGCTGGGGGACAATAAAATACCACTCTAAAATGTGCAGTTTTGTCACACAACACAATGTCACAGATATCTCAAGTTTGAGGGAGAGTGCAATTGGCATGCTGACTGCAGGAATGTCCACCAGAACTGTTGCCAGATCATTTAATGTTCATTTCTCTACCATAAGCCGCCTCCAACGTTGTTTTAGAGAATTTGGCAGTAAGTCCAACCAACCTCACAATTGCAGACCACTTGTAACCATGCCAGCCCCAGGACCTCCACATTCGTCTTCTTCACTCCGGGATCGTCTGAGACCAGTCACCCGGACAGCTGATGAAACCGAGGAGAGTATTTCTGTCTGTAATAAAGCCCTTTTGTTGGGAAAAACTCATTCCTGATTGGCTGGGCCTGGCTCCTAGTGGGTGGGCCTGTGTAACAATTGCTTAACACTATGTTTAAGCTTAAACTCTATTGGACCAGTTAGGTTCGCTACTGGAGAAGTAGTGAGAAAATGAAGACCGCACAACTGAATAATTTAGGAAAAGAATGCCGGCTTGCATTTGTAATTAAAATTCGTACAAAAAAAGAATCACTTTGAGTAAATATTGGATGTGACATTTGTACAATGAGCTCAATATGAATTCAATACATCAACAGTACAATAGACTTAGATATCGGCCATATAGCCCGCCTATAGTTTACTAGGGTGCACCCAACTATTTTAATCTGAGGGTAGCTCAGCTTTCAATGTTCAAAGTTCAATACAAATAAAATAAACATGAATCACAGAAAAACACAACCCAATTCACAAATACTGACTTATAAACCACTATGAGATGGAATCAAATGTGAGTGACTGTGCATATCAATAAACACTGTAAGGTGTTTAAAAGTGAGGTATGTGCTTATGTCAGTCCCACTGCAATGTATGGTGCAATGATGTCTTGCAACAAAGAATCCTACCACACCGTAGTATGGCAGTGCAAATTCAGTGTCCTCCAAGGAAAAGGAAAATGAAATCTTCGCATGCAAATCTTCTTACGGATGTCCTGGGTTAGGGCGGCTCGCCATCCTTGGTGGAACTGAATCCATACAACAACAAAAAACGGACCTGTTTTACAAACAGGATCACACACTATATATACCATGAGTACCTTTCATATAAACATTAATATAGCTCTTAGCTTAAGAAAATAAAACTTGAACTAAACAATAAACTAGCCTGAGCAATGCAAAGATCTTTACACAACTACAGCACCAGGCGCACGTGGACTGAACAATAGACTAGCCTGGGCAAATGGAAAGATCTTTTACACAACTACAGCACCAGGCGCACGTGGACTGAACAATAGACTAGCCTGGGCAAATGGAAAGATCTTTACACAACTACAGCACCAGGCGCACGTGGACTGAACAATAGACTAGCCTGGGCAAATGGAAAGATCTTTTACACAACTACAGCACCAGGCGCACGTGGACTGAACAATAGACTAGCCTGGGCAAATGGAAAGATCTTTACACTAACTACAGCACCAGGCGCACGTGGACTGAACAATAGACTAGCCTGGGCAAATGGAAAGATCTTTACACAACTACAGCACCAGGCGCACGTGGACTGAACAATAGACTAGCCTGGGCAAATGGAAAGCGCTAGTGCTTATACCTATACACCATTTCTTAGAAAGTCATCTAAAACATAACTGCGTACCAAAATGGATTATGATAATAGCTAATCACATTTTATAAAAAAGTATGAAAACTAAAATAGTTTGCCATGCATGATTAGCATGATCACTAACGCTTTGCTATTTCAACTGATCGATAGCTGAGCTAGCCTAAATGTTAACAGCTTGTGCGTATGCTTGGTTCAGTATGAACACACAAAATACTAGCAATAGTTAACGTAGCCTAATCGCCAGTGGCTCGTTCTCCTTATGAAAACTCACCAAATCTGGCGTTAATCTTCCCCTCAAAACCTTCACAGCATGTTCGGATAGATAAGTGAGTGTTAATATCCAGTTCTCTCTTTTTTGTTAAATTTTATACAACTTCCCATGACGATTTGAAACATAGTTTTTCTTCCATAGAATGGCGGTAGCTCTTCATGTTCCGTTCTAGCCTCCTTTTCAACATGTTGGAGCCCATCTGGTGTAGAAATGTGAGGTTAGAGAGAGGGACTAGGATAGAATATTGAGTTTTGATTGGCTCAAAATAAACTGCTCGTCATGCAGCTTCTGACAGCTGATTTGAAATAGCTGTCAACTTTTAAACATATCACAATATAATATAATATGATTGGTTACTGGAATCTCACTAGGAACGATAAGTATTCAATATCAGTTGACACCTGGCTCCCAAGTGGGGAGGGCCTATGCCCTCCCAGGCCCACCCATGGCTGTGCCCCTGCCCAGTCATGTGAAATCCATAGATTTAGGGCATACATTTTTTTTTCAGTTGACTGATTTCCTTATATGAACTGTAACTCAGTAAAATCGTTGAAATTGTTGCATGTTGCATTTGTGTTTTTGTTTAGTATAAATTCAGTCTGGTTCTTGTTTGACCTCTCAACAGCCATAACATTCTGTGATAGTCAAAACTGCCCCAGTGTAATATCACTGTAGATGTATTTCAAATAGCAACAGAACCTTTGTAATATATCGATTCAAACACCCCTATCCACCCATCAGACCATTATACCCAAATGTAAGTTCAATCAGCCAGTAGAATAACAGCGCACGTTCAAAAATACCCCCTTAGGCACGCCTTGGCCAAGATTACTCCAGGAGTCATAAAAGCTGGTTTGACTGCATTATTAAGCCCCTGTAAGTTCCTTTTCACAAAAGGAAAACATAAAGTGCAGAATTCTCCAGTACGGATAGCTGCGTTGGGGATGGGGTCTGTGGGGGTGTTCTGGTGGTCAGGACTGGGCCAGTTAAAACAAGCCTGGCTCTGGTGCTGGGCAGCTTCAACTGTGGCGGCCACACATGTACTGAGCTGGGTGCCAGTGAGGGCCTGGCTCCTGGGTCCTGGACCCACTGTCCTCCAGCCAGGCCAGCCAGGGCACATCACATCAACCATAGGCCACTTCCTGTTCTGTTGATAGACCGGGCCACAACAGGAGGGCTTCCAGTAACCCAGATAAATAGATAGATTTTCAAAGAGAGAGAAGCCATTAACATCCCCTCTATTTCATTTTGAGCTTCACCCTCAAGACACCCTCTCTCTTCCTCTCATAAATGTGTTTAATTTCATTTCCTTTGACCTTTTTATAGATTTATATCCAGCTTTCCAGTTACTTAATTTCTTTTCTCAGCAATTATCTTTTCTATTAAAAGAAGTGCCCATCAAAGACGTGCTGCACCCCTCCCAGATCTTATGAGATGTTGTCTTCTCAGAATTCTTTCCTGCCAAGGAATGATAGTAATTTACCGACAGAATCCTTTCTTTTTCTCCATCTAGGATAGAGAGACTTGTGGGAAGGTGGGGGCAAGTATATAACGCTGCTCTCTCTGTGCATAAATTACAGTTTCCTCTCTTAAATCATATTTTTATTTGTTATTTTATTTTATTTAACCTTTATTTAACATTGTGCAATTTTTTACAAGTAAAAAACTATAGAAACATCATGAACTGTGTAGAGTGTTGATGTAACAGAGCTAGGGAGTGTTATTGTTTCTAGAGAACTGTGTTTATCTCTTTGGACTGGGGTCGTTAGATGAGCGATGGGGTACAATTGTTAGATTCAAACACTTGATGTAACCTGAGTAGATTATCAGAAGGAGACCAGGGCTCACTACACTCTTATAAAAAAGGGTTCTAAAAGGGTTATTTGGGTGTCCCCATAGGATAACACTTTTTGGTTCCAGGGAGAACACTTTTTGGTTCCAAGAAGAACCCTTTTGGGTTCCATGTAGAACACTCTGTGGAAAGGGTCCTACATGGAACCCAAAAGGATTCTACCTGGAACCAAAAGGGTTCTACCTGGAACCAAAAAGGGTAATTCAAAGGGTTATCCTATAGGGACAGCAGAATAACCTTTTCAGGTTCTTGATATCACCTTTTTCTAAGAGTGTATCTAACTCAGGAGACATGGTGAGGTAACAGAAAAACAACTACTCAGCACAAAATCAATTTCTCTTAAAAAAATATCTGTCAGTGATGTTCATGTTTAAACTCCTCACAGGCTATGGTGATTTCACACTGAGCCAATGTAGCGCCAGGCTGTAGCTAACTTCCAACTGGCATCCCCTTCTCAAGGTTATTCACATAAGAGATCCAACTAAAACACGTCAGAGCCACAGCCACTGACTGCTGTGTTATACAAGGACATGTAGCACTTGGTAAACTAACATCCTGACAGACTACACACCAAGTAGCAGATGGTGAAGGCTTTGCAGTTGCACCCTGTGAGTCCGATGTGCATTTCCATGCCAGTTGATGCCAGTTCCTGTAGATCTTAAATCTTCACTCTAAGCCTGTCTGTGTATATATATGTGTTGAAGGGAAAGACAGATCACAAAACAGAACAGTCTATCGCCAGCACTTTCATTACGAGCCCTGTTTGTTTCTCTGTTCCAGGAGGAAGATGTCATCTCTCAACATGGTAACTCAAACAAGCCTCTGCTCAGACCAGAAAGAGTTTATAGTTGAATGGGGCCCTATTCCAGAATGTAGAGGATGGTTTACAAAAGCAGAGACTACTAGTCTTATCCCTGCTTCCTGTAACTCTGGAGAAAAGGCAAGACAGAATACTGCAGCCAATCAGTACTTCCTTATTAACAATTACGTAATGCTAACAACTGTGGGTTGATGAGCCATGTCACCTACTGTATGCAGTGTATTACTCAACACAGACACATAGTGGGATCCCACGGTATCACTCTATCACTCATACAGACTTACAAAAATAACTTTCCTCCTGAAGAAAATGTCCTGACTGAGGCAATAAAGGATATGTGCACCTGCGCTGGTTATTCCTGACATCATAGTGCATGTTGAGAGCCATCCCCTCTCTCTCTCCCTCCCTCCACCCTCTCCCCTCCCCTCTCCCTCCCCCTGGCCTCAAGGCTGGTGGTGATGTCACTGACCTGTCGGGGATGTCCCGGGGCACATTAGCCCCCTCTTGCTCGGGGGTGCAGCCTTGGAACTTTTGTTGGCAGTCATCGTCACCCTCGGACCGCCCACTCGCCTGATGGACAGACCACGACACACCACATGAAACTTCCCAGCTCGTAACGTTTACAATACATCAACATCCAACATATTGAAGTCTTTGTGATTGTTTGGGTACACTTGTAGCCGTATACATGTTGTGTTTATAAATCACAACAATTCATTACTTACTGTTAATCAACTGCAGTAATAAGAAAATTAGTTATGTGAAATAAAGCGTTACCCAAAACACTCACGCTTGAATTTGAGACCTTTGAGAGTTTAAGTGGGTCAATGTGCTCTGTGCATATTTGGCCAAAACCATAACAAATATGGAGCTTAATCTCAGCCATGGGAGTGCCATTTCAGATATCAGATGAATGACTTCACTGGATTCCAAACAGTGTGAGTAAACACCAAAGCATAAATACAACAGCCAAGGAGAGCAAAAAGGGCTGTGCTGTGTGAGGGGACCCATCTGTGCTGTAGGCTCTGCTCTGTTAACCCAGCACCTCGCTCTCTCTTCTCATACAAATTAATGGAAATAAAAGAATCATGAGGTCACCGCTCCCAACGAGAATGGGCCCCTGAAGTCTCACAACAGAAGACAAAACGTCTTTGGTTGCCACAGAAACCGTATAAATATTTCTGAATGATTCAGGCCAGTTGGACAGGAGATATGGGCTTGTTTAAAAGAAACCTTCAAAAGAAACCTTGTTATCCCATCAATTTAGAGAGCACAAAACTTTACAAGGTAGAATTAAAGAAATTACAGAGCACGGTGTCTAGATTGTGATTACGGTGCACCCTTAAAATGGCTGTTTCAGATTAAGTGGGCAAGAATAGCCAGTATCTGCAAACACAGCACAGAGCCGAAACTAAAGAGAGGAGACAGTCCATCCCCTTCTGATTGGAATGTGTGTTTGTATCCGTCTCTGCTTGACTAGAGCAGCCAAGATTAACAGACTTGCTCTCTTCCCATGAACGTGTTCACCTAGAGGGCTAGAAAAAAGCCAGGCTGTTTTTATTGCAGATATTCGTTTGAGGCTTGTGGTTTGTGTGATGCTGAAGGCTCTGAGGACTCAGGCTAAACAGGGAGAGAGACATGTTTCTCTGATCTGACTGACATGATGACCACATCGCCCGCGTTACGTGAGCGCGTTGCAAAAATACATTTACACATAGCAGTACCAGTCAAAGTTTGGACACACCTACTCATTCAAGGGTATTTCTTTATTTTTACTATTTTCTACATTAGGTGAATAATAGTGAAGACATCAAAACTATGAAATAACACATATGGAATCATGTAGCAGCCCAAAAAGTGTTAAACAAATCAAATATGTTATATTTTGATTCTTCAAAGTAGCCACCCTCTGCCTTGATGTACAGCTTTGCACACTCTTGGCATTCTCTCAACCAGCTTCATGAGGAATGCTTTTCCAACAGTCTTGAAGGAGTTCCACATAGGCTGAGCACTTGTTGGCTGCTTTTCCTTCACTCTGGGTCAATTGGGTTCAGGTCGGGTGATTGTGGAGGCCAGGTCATCTGATGCAGCACTCCATCACTCTCCTTCTTGGTCAAATAGCCCTTACACAGCCTGGAGGTGTGTTGGGTCATTGTCCTGTTGAAAAACAAATGATAGTCCCACTCAGCGCAAACCAGATGGGATGGCGTCCTTATCGCTGCAGAATGCTGAGTTAGCAATGCTGGTTAAGTGGGCCTTGAATTCTAAATAAATCACAGACAGTGTCACCAGCAAAGCACCCACACACCATCACACCTCCTCCTCCATAATTCACGGTGGGAACCACACATGCGGAATCATCCGTTCACCTACTCTGCGTCTCTACAAAGACACGGTGGTTGGAACCAAGAATCTCACATTTGGACTCATCAGACCAAAGGACAGATTTCCAACGGTCTAATGTCCATTGCTCCGTGTTTCTTGGCCAAGCAAGTCACTTCTTATTGGTGTCCTTTAATAGTGGTTTCTTTGCAGCAATTCGACCATGAAGGCCTGATTTACGCAGTCTCCTCTGAGCAGTTGATGTTGAAATGTGTCTGTTACTTGAACTCTGTGAAGCATTTATTTGGGCTGCAATTTCTGAGGCTGGTAACTTTCCTCATGAACTCATCCTCTGCAGCAGAGTAACTGGTTCTTCCTTTCCTGTGGCGGTCCTCATGAGAGCCAATTTCATCATAGCATTTGATGGTTTTTGCGACTGCACTTGAAGAAACTTTCAAAGTTCTTGAAATTTTCCGGTTAGACTGACCTTCATGTCTTAAAGTAATGATGGACTGTCGTTTCTCTTTGCTTATTTGAGCTATTCTTGCCATAATATGGACTTGGGGTCTTTTACCAAATAGGGCTATCTTCTGTATACCACCCCTACCTTGTCACAACTTACAACTGATTGGCTCCAAAAGCATTAAGAAGGATAGAAATTCCACAAATTCACTTTTAACAAAGGCACACCTGTTAATTGAATGCATTCCAGGTGACTACCTCACAGAAGCTGGTTGAGAGAATGCCAAGAGTGTGCAAAGTGGCGTGACTTTTGAAGAATCAAAATATAAAACACTTTTTGGCTGCTACATGATTCCATATGTGTGATTTCATTGTTTTGATGTCTTCACTATTATCCCACAATGGCAAAATAGTAAAAATAAAAGAAAAACCCTGGAATGTAGTAGGTGTGTCCAAACTTTTCGACTGGTCCTATACATGTTATTCAATAATTTATTCAAACTGCTCGCGTTATTTCAACTGAGCATCTGCGTAGTCAGGGCGCTAAAATAGATCTCCCATCTCCTCATTGGTTTTTAGGAGCATATACCCACGTAGGGTGATCGAAAGATGAACTGAGGTCCAAACTCCATTCCAGTTGGTGGTAGTAATGCACCTTAAAGTTGGTTGCCAACCACCATATAAAGGCCACAGAAAAAGAAGAAGACTGAAGGAGGAGAGATTATTAGAAACTAACTAGGTTTCCCATTTCATCTGTAGATTAATTATCAGAGTAAAGACTCAAAATGGGTCAAAGTTCTACAATGATCCAGAAAAAAAAGGACCTTGTGCATTTCAGGTAAAATAACAACCCAATGTTTGTATCCCGGGACAAATTAGCTAGCCACATCAAGCTAGCAAGCTAAATGCCCATGAATGTTTCATGTGTTTCCGACCTGTCCCCAAATTAATATAGTTGGTTCAGAGTTCATTTAGATATTTCAACCTGCGTGTCCCTGATCGCATCTGGTGTGGATGGACAAAATCAACATGCGTGCCCGGTTTAGTCTGCATGTGAGCCAAAAAGGGTCATCACATTTACACTACTCTGATCAACATTACATTCAATCAAAGGGCTTAATGACTTCCAGTCTTGCATATTTCTCTGCCTGATATTGTAGTTCATATGTTTACCATTATCACAATTTCACCAAAACATCTTTATTATTAATATTTCATGTATTATTGTGTTGAAATGGATGATCAGATCAAATGTGTTGTTTATTCAACGCTTCTCTCCTAAACGCCACACATTCTGTGGTGTCCATGACATCGCAGATATCAGCACTCTGAGGAACCTGTGTTAGTAACCCATGATCCCATGTGGCTCAGTTGGTAGAGCATGGTGCTTGTAACGGCAGTGTTGGGAGTTTGATTCCCACGGGGGACCAGTACCAAAAAAGTACGAAAATGTGTGCGCTCACTACTGTAAGTCGCTCTGGATAAGAGCGCCTGCTAAATGACGTAAATGTAAATGAACACCCTGTAATTTCACCATAAACAGTCCCTGCATGCCCACATGTCCCTGCACAATTTCCTCCCTTCAAATGCCAATCCCATCTAAAAATACAGTCTCAGCACTGAAACAACCCCTCTCCTTTATTCTCTTCCAAAGTGTTTTGGTTTCTATGGAGGTCAATAGAAAACCCAGAGAGATCAGAGGTGGATAGGAGGGAGGGTGCTGGGCTCTGGTCAGAAGCTGTTTGTTTACAGCAGTAGCCCTAGGGACTTGAGCCCTATAGAGACAGGAGGAGAGAGACGGCATTCCTGCTGTCAGCTATTTCCTGTTTTAGTGGACTGAGAGGGACAGAGCATACGTCTTTATTTTGATCCAGCAGCACAGGGAATGGCCAGAATATCCCCTGACCTATCCTAACAACTGCAGTTGTTTTGGTTCATTCGGAATTTCTGCAGGCAGGGAAAGCCAAGGTATTCAGAATGTGAGCCTTGGAGTGCAATGATGGTGATTAGGCTACACTGCAAACACACAGCCATAGGCTCGGTCTGTATTTATTTCTGTGCACACAACCATAAGGACCCAAAAGGTATACTTGGAGTTTCACCTGTATACGTTTTCACTTACTACACTCATCAATGTCACCAACATTAAAAGGTGTGTGAGAAAAACAGAACATGAAAGCACATCTGTGGAGGCTCCTCAGAGGAGGAAGGGGAGGACCATCCTCTTCAGTGAATTTCATAAACATTTAAAAATAGTGAAACATTAAAGTTATCCTTTTTAGATAAAACTATACTAAACATATTCACGTCACCAAATAATTGATTAAAACACACTGTTTTGCAATGAAGGTCCACAGTAGCCTCAACAGCACTCTGTATGGTAGCACCATGGTGTAAGCCGGAAAGACAGCTAGTTTCCGTCCTCCTCTGGGTTCATTGACTTCAATACAAAACCTAGGAGGCTCATGGTTCTCACCCCCTTCCATAGACTTACACAGTAATTATGACAACTTCCGGAGGATGTCCTTCAACCTATCAGAGCTCTTGCAGCATGAACGACATGTTGCCCACCCAATCAAAGGATCAGTGAATGAATCTAGTACTGAAAGCATAAGCTACAGCTAGCTAGCACAGCAGTGCATAAAATGTGGTGAGTAGTTGACTCAAAGAGAGAGAAAGACAATAGTTGAAAAAATTAACAAATTACATTTCTTTAAAAATGAAGGAGAAGCAAGAGAAAGAGATATTTTGTTGTCTTTTTTCACTTTCACTTTCACTTAGATGGAGAATGCAGCTAGCCTGCTCAAACAGAGGGGGGATGCTATGTTAGCTAGCTGGCTATGGCTATCCAACACTGGAACTCTTCAAGTCAAGATAAGCTTTGGGTTTTATTAATGTATTGCCACGGGGGCCACCGGTGTAACTAAACTGCTTGCTGACTGTACACTGTACTGCATGATTGTAGCGGGTTTACTAATGCCTTAGGTCGGCAGGTAGCTTAGTGGTTAAGAGCGTTGTACCAGTAACCGAAAGGTGGCTGGTTCTAATCCCCAAGCCGACTAGGTGATCTGTCGATGTGCCCTTGAGCAAGGCACTTAACCCTAATTGCTCCTGTAAGTCGCTCTGGATAAGAGCGTCTGCAAAATGATCAATTTATTTATTTAACTATGAGACGTTAACTAACATGGGACAAAGATGTAGGCTGTGTGTAGCGGAAGTTAGCGGTTATGATATGAAGGTTTGGCTTGGAAAGGTTTTTTCGCCTGGTCACAGACAGCTGATGTGTTGTGCACTGAAGTCCACAAGCGAAGGGAAAAGGTGAGAGGAGGAGAGCGCGTAGACGCAAGAAGGAATTATACAACGAGCAAAATGTTCATGCTGTTTGTATGTGGCTGCTATGAAAGTGAACTGTGTTTGCATGTGATCAGGGGTGTATTCATTCCGACGATTCTGTTGAAAAACGTTTCTTAAAACGGAAGCAAAGGGAACAAAACGGGGATAAACATACTTTAATTTGTCCAATAGAAACTCTCGTTTGCAACTGTTGGACTAATGATTACACCCTAGATCAGCGAGAATCAGGCAAGAGTGTGCAAGGCGGTATTGAATGTGTCACTGTCTGTCACCTTGATTACAACAACAAAAAATCTCGACCTGTGCACCTACGTTGTAAACTTTCATTCATAGGCTAGGTTGTAGCAACCTCATGATGTGTATAGGAACATTTTGAGTATCATGTAGTAGCCTAACCCTATCGATGTTACATTGAGCTGGGTGAATGGAATATGAATGACAGTCATCCAATATGCTGTAATAGAAATAAGGCCATGCTCATAAAAAAATTTAAGCGTCACTAACCCACTGAAGCACATGAAATAGTAGATGAAATTTGGACAGAATATCAGATGTCTGAAAATATTGCTATTTCTTTTAAATACCTGCTACAGCTTGATGAAATATTCATGGGAGAAGCGTTTTTGCCAGTGAGGCTGAATATGTTCATTGACTTGTTGAAAGATGCCACACCTGTAAAAATACTGTCGCCCTGCGCATAAAAAAACATTTTCAATTGTAATATCTGGGGGAAGCAAATACAGTATGCCTAAAAAAAAAGAGAACTTACTTACTGTAGGCATACTGATCAACCACAGCAATTAAAAACACATTTTAAGTGTCTCAGCTAATCTTAATGGTTCTATCAAAACAAATGTAGAGTGCCCCAGGATTGTTTATAGGCCCATGTATCAATTTTGCATGTACTTCAGATCAGTACAGTTCCAAATATGGGGCTTATTGCCTATACGTACATTGAGTGTACAACACATTAGGAACACCTGCTCTTTCTATGACATAGACTGACCAGGTGAAATAAGTGAAAGCTATGATCCCTTATTGATGTCACCTGTTAAATCCACTTCAATCAATGTAGATGAAGGGGAGAAGACTTTTAAAGCCTTGAGACAATTGATACATGGATTGTGTATGTGTGTGCCATTCGGGGGAATGGGCAAGACAAAAAATATTTAAGTGCCATTGTACGGGGTATGGTAGTAGGTGCCAGGCGCACCGGTTTGAGTGTGTCAAGAACTGCAACGCTGCTGGGTTTTAACGCTCAACAGTTTCCCTGTGTGCATTAAGAATGGTCCACCACACAA
Organism: Coregonus clupeaformis; assembly: GCF_020615455.1. NCBI lineage: Eukaryota > Metazoa > Chordata > Actinopteri > Salmoniformes > Salmonidae > Coregonus > Coregonus clupeaformis. The sequence continues at coordinate 118,707 of NW_025534377.1, read as the reverse complement.
AGGATATCCAGCCAACTTGACACAACTGTGGGAAGCTTATTGGAGTCAACATGGGCAGCATCCCCTGTGGAATATTTTTCGACACCCTGTAGAGTACATGCCCTGGGACGACTTGAGGCTGTTCTGAGGGCAAAAGGGGGTGCAAGTCAATATTAGGAAGGTTTTCCTAATGTTTTGTACACTCAGTATATATGGAACACTTTGCAATGACAAGGAAATGGCAGTAATTGCTCATTAAATACCCTGTAACAGGCTACTTGTGCAATTCAAGAACAGTAGGCAGGTTTCAGCAAGTAATTACAAACAAGCCAAGTTGAGGGCAACAAGTGAATTGGTGATTCATAGGAAATTAAATTCACATCAAATGCCTACTTAATATTTTGTTAGTTCAGTTTTGAGTGTTGTGTCTCAACTTACACTGTAGCAATGTCTCTGCATCTTTCTCATACTCTATGTGCAATCGGCCAATATTTACTGTGGCACCCGTGGGCTACACTCTTTGAACATTTTATTTTTTATTTTGGCTGTCCCCATAGGAGAACCCTTTGAATAACCCTTTTGAAGAACTCCTTTTCCACAGAGGGTTCTAGCATGGAACCCAAAAAGAGTTGTAGCTGGAACCAAAAAAAAATAGTTATATCTGGAACCAAAAAGTGGGCAACGTTCTCCTATGGGGACAGCCAAAGCACTTTTTGGAACCGTTTTTTCTAAGAGTGTAGTGATATAGGTTATATGCACAACAATGGAGAGATTTGGGTCAGAGAAGTCCAAGATGGAGCTTTGGGGAGTAAAGAGCAAGGCTTTAGCCAGCTGACTCTGGAGACTATACTCATCTCTTCACATTAAAAAACAAGCTATAAACTACAAGCTCAGAGCTAGCTCTCTGTAAGCTACATTTGAAGTGTCACAAATAAGACTGCTTCTTCCTGATGTCAAAGCAGCAGCAAACTGCCAAACCATGTTTATAAGAGGTGGCCATGGCTCTTGTGTCTAGGGCTAGAGTACAGCAATGTCTCAAATGGCACCCTATTCCCCTATATAGTGCAGTTACTTTGACCCTACATAGATTTTTTTTTTTACATCTTCAACAAAAAGAGTCCTGAGAAAACATTTAGTATGATCTCTTTATAAATTACTTTAGGCTCCAACCTTTGGCACTTTGGCTTTCCTTCTTATGGTCAATACAGCAAATGGAAACTGATATTGCTTTTGGAGCAAAAGTTCTGCAGCATTAGTAAAGATATGATCAATAGAGACTTTAAGTCTGGGAAAACTCCAGGGTTGGGATGGCATAGCTCAGTCGAGGCATACCAAACCTTTTTTGATATACCAAGAGGACCGTTATTAGCATGTTTTAACCACTCCTATGTAAATGGTAGATTATCTGACACTCAAGAAGGTCTGATTTCATTATTACTGAAACAGGATACAAGTGGAAAATATAAAGATCCAGTCCATTTACAAAATTGGAGGCCCCTTACACTTGAGTGTTGTGATGCAAATATCCTAGCAAAAATGTATAGCGTATAGGAATGAAAAGGTATTATCTGATATTATTCATTCTAATCAGATACAGGTTTTTTAAATGGAAGATACATTTGAGATAATATAAGGCAAGTATTGGAAACAATAGAACACTATGGAAAAAATATGGGAAACCAGTGCCTGCTATTCATAGCAGACTTCGGAAAGGTATTTGATGAAGTTTGACTGGGGTTTATATATAAATGCCTGGAGCATTTCCCTAATTTTGGAGAATTTATAAATAAGTCAAAATCATGCATAGTAACCCTAGGTGTAAAAATAGTAACAACTTGGGTTATTTCTCTAGAAAGTTTTAAACTGTCAAGAGGAGTGAAACAAGGTTTCCACTATCGACATATCTATTTATTGGGCCATCAAGATGTTAGCTATTAAAATCAGATCTACTACTAATATCAGAGGATTAGAAATCCAGGGCTTAAAAACAAAGGTGTCATTGTATTGTGACATTCATGTTTTCTTTAAATCCACAACTATAATCCTCCACAGCCTTTATATAGAGGATCTAGATACATTTTCTAACCTCTCTGGATTACAACCAAATTACGACAAATGTACTATATTACGTGATTGGATCACTAAAAATACAATTTTTACATTACCATGTGCTTACCAATAAAATGTTCTGATGGTGATGTGGATATACTCGGAATACATTCCCAAAGGAAATAAATGATCTCTACTTCAATAAATGTTAATATAAGATAAAATCTTACTACCATGCAGAAAGGAAAATACCTGTCAATTTGTGGAAAAATCACCCTGATTGTCTTTAGTATTATCCCAGCTTTACTCTCATTTGCTTATGGTCTTGCCTACGCCTAGCGAAGTTTTTTTTTAAATTATATGAGAAAAAATATATTCAATTTTATTTGGAACGGGCAGTGTCAGACAAAAATTAAAAGGGCATATTTATATAATGAATATGAATTCGGAGGACAGAAATTATTAAATATTAAAGCATTAGACCTATCACTAAAAGCTTCAGTAATATGCCAAAAGTTATACTAAATCCGAACTGGTTCTCAAGCAAATTAGTAAGATTGTCTCACCCAATGTTCAAGAAAGGCTCTTTTTTCCCTTTATTCAGATTACAACAACTCATTTGCAGTTATTTGAAAAGGAACTAACCTCCCAATTATCACTATTTCTTAAAACAAGCTATAGAAAGTTGGTTGCAATTTCAATTCTTAATCCTCCAGAAACGATACAGAACAAATAATGCAGCTAAATATTGTGGTTAAATTCAAATATACTAATTGACAAAAACCTTTATTTTTTGACAGAATGTTTAAAAAAGGTATAATCTTCGTGAGAAATGATACTCATGTGCTATGACTGGTGGAGTTATGTCGCACATGCAGCTAACAAAAACATATGGAAATGTCTGCTCTACCCAAAATTACAACCAAATAATTGCAGCAGCCTTACCTCGCAAAAGCGGAAGAGGAAAAAGTGGAAGAGGAAGAAAGTAAGGAACTTGTCTGTCGGCCTTGCAGACAAGAACATAATTGGTCAAGGAAATCTGTGATTAAAAAGTATATCAGTTTCACTTAAGGACCAAAGGATTGACAGCCGTCCCATATAGATTGCAAAATAGTTGGGTTAAAGAGATTTTTGAGCACCGATCCCATGGCATAGTGTTTATGAACTGGACACGCAAACGACACCGCTGATTCCAAAAATTTGAATCTTTCACTTTAAATTATTATATAAAAATTTTGCTACCAATAGAATGTTATTTATATGGGGGATACAATCTTCCCAGCTCTGCAGATTTTGCTGTGAAGAGACAGAATCATTAGATCATTTAATATAGATCATTTGTTTTGGTTCCGAATCCATTTGTGGCTTGTTTTTGGACACAGGTCCAGGAATGGCTAAAGGATTTGCAATATTTACCTGGAGCCAACCTTGCAGATAGCATTACTGGGTGATCTGAAAAGTCATAGTCAATCAATCTTAAAAAGAAGTTACAGGTCTGTGAGAGCCAGAAATCTTGCTTGTTTGTAGGTGACCAAATACTTATTTTCCACCATAATTTGCAAATAAATTCGTATAAAAAATCCTACAATGTGATTTTCTGGAAAAAAATGTTCTCAATTTGTCTGTCACAGCTGACGCGTAACCTATGATGAAAATTACAGGCCTCTCTCATCTTTAAGTGGGAGAACTTGCACAATTGGTGGCTGACTAAATACTTTTTTTCCCCCACTGTAGATGGGAGGTATTGAATAGAGTTGAAGGATGGGACTAATAACAACTAACAACAAATAATAACAAAGATAGCTAATAATGTAAGCATACTGTGTCCATAATAAGTATATAGGTTGTATGTTGGGAGCTTTTTGGGAAAGAGCACAGTTAAAAGATATGGTAATATAGAAGCAAACCGGATGGACATCATGAAAATGATCTGAGAGGTTGAGAGTAGAAGTTCAGGAAAAAAAACATGTATATATATATATATATATATAATAGAATTATTGTAAAATTAACTGTGTCCATAAGGTGTAGATAGTAAGTACAGACTGGAAGTAGAGGCCTGGGCATTGTTGTTCACCAATTTACTCCAAGTAGGGAAAAAGGATGGCAGGGTTGAAAAGTAATAAAGGGGAGTATATATATAAAAAACATGGGGATTGGAAGTCATGCAGACAATTACATTGATAGATTGTATCTTTCTATCTGCAATATTGCTTGATCCATCCCCCAAAAAAGAAAAAAAAAGAAAAGATATGATCAATACAAGTGGATGTCACAGATCCAACACTATTGGTATGCACTCTAGTTGGTTGAGTCACAACCTGGGTCATATTACAGGCAATCAGCCAGCAGTTAGAAGCTTCCTCTTGAGAGAGGACAGCTAGATGCTAACCAGTCAATGTCCAGGTCACCCAGAAAAATAGACCGTTAACATTACACACATTATCAAGCATTGCGCACATATTATCCAAATACAGACTGCTAGCACTTGGTTTATGAGGATTTAAGAACACTGCATCCTAAACTTCTATTTTCAGTCATTTATAAATGTCAAGAAGAGATTTTTATGTATTTCATTTTTGTATTTAACTAGGGCAAGTCAGTTAAGAACAAATTCTTATTTCCAATGACGGCCTTAGATGTTCAGATGAGACCAGTGATGTAGTGGAGGGAAAACGAGTAAACACACTGCTTTCACTTGTACCCACCTTTTGCAGAAAAAATGTATTGAAAGTGGCGCGAATACTTTTTTTCCACCGAACCGACGCATGAGAGTTTACCCACCTATTTTTTTTTTACCACTGCCACTGGGTGAGACGCCAGCTTTGTTTTTTAACCACAAGGGTTAACTACCTAAGCAGGAATGCGTCCTACCTGTCAGATATTGACATGGAATTTGAGTATTGACGTAACATTCAGCGAAACGTTAACGAAGCAAGACACAGCCTGGAATTATGACAAAAAGGGAGCTAACAACTGTCCTTTTCAACAGGCTGCCTGTCCTCCCGACCTCTGCATTCTAGTTGATTCATGCTACGCTTACATGGCCTGAATCCCTAATGGCACCCTATTCTCTACATAGTGCACTACTTTTGACCAGAGCCTTATGGTTCTGAAGCCCCAAAGTAGTTCACTATAGGAAATAGGCTACCATTTGGGAAGCACTTATGGATGACAGCAGTGCAGATTTACACCCACTCTGCCCACACAACCAGGGGTCCACACAGGACAACCAGAAGTGAACTGCAAGGTTAACCCTGACCCTGCATGACTAACGCTCATACACAATACACATTCTGTTGAACTCCAGGACACAAGGTAGAAAAACAGATGGAAAACACTCCACATCAATGGAGATTAGTTCCTCCTCTCTAACTACATTTGGGGGTGAGCACTGGATAAGCACCGACTGACCAACTAGTTGAGCAAAGCAATGTTGCTCCACAGTAGTTAAAAGGAATACAAATAACTATCCTGGGTGATTATCGACAGGTTCCTCTGAGCTAGTGTTACAGTTAGATCCCCAGGCAGAAGGCAAAATGTTTGGCATGGTACCTGGGTTCAGTTAGTTAAAGCAATTTTTTCTAAGACATTTACTCTTTCCCTAACTGTCAAGGGGGGGAGGCCCAGAGTATGTGCCATCCAAACCACTAACTCATAACTGTCCTATTTTGTCTCAGCCATACCATATTCTACAGCAGAAGGCATATCCACTATGGGGGGAAATCTTGAGGTTGTGATAATATCAGCTACTATATGTCCAGTTACTATGTCCTTACTGTACCATTAGATCACAAACTATGGTTGCTTGTTAGAGGCAAGTCTGTGTGTGTTCCTGAGACAAGCTCGCTTGGTGGAAACTGGAAGAACTCTTTTTTTCAACATGTCCTTGAGTGGGCAAACTCAGGGTTAAAATGTAAGCTCCTTTATTGGGTGACCCAAACACACAAATACTTATGCAAAGCTACTTCCTTGCCGGTTTGGGTTTGTGTGCATGTGTGTGTGCGCAGTGACGTCATGGGCCGTGGAACGCTTCAGCTCATGTGAAGCCGTTTGTCCATGGCCTTGTCAGCCTGGGAACAGGTCATCACAGGCCCACAGGCCAGCCCATCACATAGAGGAATGTGTTAATATTTGGCCTGTCCACGTCGGGCCTGGCATTCAACACAATAGGACTACGGTTTCAAAGGGTGGATGAACAAGAGAGGGGCAGGAACCCAGAGCACCTGGCTTTAATGATAAGGGCTTCTTTACCACCCAACAAAAGATTCTCAGATACTCAACTATGCATCCTTGCTCAACAACACCTGGCAGTTAACATGATACCGCCAATATAAGATGTCACTATGTGATTTGGTGAACACTGCACTTTTCATGGGTTTGGTTTGTGATGATAACAGTATGTTGTTGTTTAGCATCCGACCATCACAATGGATGAATCTCAATGAACTCCTGGAGGAGTAGCTTCGGCTTGGTGTAATTTCCAAACCAGCACCGCAACGTCTTGGTGGAAATCCATAACAACAACAGAAAAGGGTTTGGTGAAATAGAAGTATTTGTCCTAATTTTTGTTCTCCAGTCTGCTACTACACCTCTGTCTCAGCCTCTCTGGCAGACATGTCCTCCCCACCCTTCTCTGATCAGCATAGCTCCAAGGTTTTAAAACCACTGGTGGAGCTGAGCTCGCCTACATGTGCCAAGAGACAGCCAGGGGAAAAAGCAGAGGAAACCCCTTGAAAAATGTCTCAACTCTTTCCAGACGCCACAACTTCACCAGAGGACAATGAGGAGGCATGGAGCCCCACGCATCTCGCAAGTAGGGTATTCTTTGTAAAAGACCATTTCAAATTTTCTACAGTGCGCTTTCGAGGGGAAAGATGGTTTTGGGACTGCTGTTGGAAATCCGACATCAGGACGCGAGTCTGGGAGGCGTGAATTACTGCATAAATACCATGGTAGAGCGGAATGAGGAGCCACTCCAGACACTCAGCCCCCTGGCATAACATCTTTATGGAGCTCATAAACCTTTTAACATGGAGGGAGATGTATTGGAACTGTGCATGTGGTGTATGTACATACAGCCTGTCATCATGGACCAAGCATGTGGTGTTTAGGTTGAGGAGAATCGAACACGAATAATGTCCCCGTTAACATGACAGCATTATAAAAGTGCCTTCCACCCGTATGAGAACCTGTTCCTAATGAACAGTCCATACAAAGCTCCTCTCTTGCCTCGCTCTAACACACACAGGCCAGCAAGAGGCTGACTTTTGTCTCTTTTGACTTTCACTGCCAGATTTCCTAAAGAATGGTCCAGTGGACACCTTTTCGCGGGAAAGAAAGTGGGTGGCTGTTTGCTGAACGATGTCGGCCCTCTTTAAATACCGATCCCACAGAGCTCCATTCGCCTCTTTATGGGTATGGGCACCCCAGGTTGACACTGTTCATGGTCAGCTGCACAACAACAAGTCCCTGCCACGCCTGTAAAAGGCCCAACGCACCAGATGGAACCAATTCTTTCAGTCTTTTCCATTCCCTTTTTTTCTCCATCTTTCAGCTGTTTACAGTTCTATCCAAGAATATCTAACGGCAGATATGCTCTTTTTGAAAAGCTGGGGAAAAGTGTTCTGGGCAACCTGATATGAGCACGCACAGCTGTCGGAGCTGGCATGGTGGAAAACAGGCTTATGTCCAGTTTTGAGCTGCTGCAGTGAGCTGGGATGTAGGATATATGTCACTGGGCTGACTTTCTGACACACAGGTCTTTAACTTCCAATGAAAGAAGGACAAGACATTTTGTGTGCCTCCACTTGCCTTACGACTCACTGTTCTCCCCCTTATTCTGATATGGATGAGGGTTTATTTATAGATCACGAATCTGAGGGATGAGAGGTGATCTGACTGAACCCTTATGACTGCTTACACTCAGTGGCCAGTTTATTAGGTACACCACCCCATTCACGAAAATGGTTCCGCTACTGAGAGTGAGTCACGCGGCCATGGCTTGCTAGGTATAAAGCAGGCAGACAGTGAAGTTCAATTGAACGCTAGAATGGGCAAAACGAGTCACTAAGTAATTTGAGCGTGGAATGACTGCCAGTGCCAGGTAGCGCCGATTCCAGTATTCAGAAACGGCCGGCCTCCTTGGGCTTTTCTAACGCACAACAGTGTCTAGGGTTTACCGAGAATTGAGCAAGACAAACCAAAAACATCCAGTCAGCTGCAGTCCTGTGGGCGAAAACAGCTCGCTGATGAGAGGCCGAAGGAGAATGGCAAGAATCGCGTAAGCTACCAGGCGCTTGGCCACAAACAGGCAAATAACAGCGCAGTACAATAGCGATGTGCAAAAACGGCATCTCGGAACGCACAACCCGGGCCAGTCCTTGTCACGCATGTGGCCATTGCAGCAGACGCACCACACCGGTTCCACCGTCAGCCAAAAACAAGAAGAAGCGCCCACATTTGGGCACGCGATCACCAACACTGGACAATTAAGGAGTGGAAAACATTGGCTGGTCCACCGAATCCCGTTTCTGTTGCGCCATGCTGATGGCAGAGTCAGATTTGGCGCAAGCAGCATGAGTCCATGGCCCCATCCGTGTATGGTGTCAACAGTACAGACTGTTGGCGGTGGTGTAATGGTGTGGGAGAATGTTTTTCTGGCACACGCTAGGTCCCTTGATACCAATTGAGCAACGCTTCCATTCCCTGAAGAATTCAGGCTGTTCTGGAGGCAAAGGGGGGTCCGACACCAGCGACAAGATACCTAAACTGGAGCACTGACAGTATATCCTATGGAAAAGATAGGATAGATGGATTGCAGAAATGTTTTAGGGTGAGCTACCAAAGGAGGAGAAGCAGAGAAAAATAAATCTGAATATCATTCCATTTAAGGCATGATCAAAACATGAAGATATAATGTATCGGAAGGGGCAAATGGTATGTAATCTAGGGTGAGATAGAGACTACACAGCCAAGGTGGAGCGTGAGTGCCAGCCTCCCCAGCACTTACTTTGGTCACAGGTGGCTTATCTTTACAGATAGCCACATGGCAAGTGAGGCCTGAGAGAGCTACCATGCCCCAACCATTTTGAATATGCCTTGGGACAGATTTAAGAATGCCTATTAAGGTCGTGCAAACACTCAGTATTTGTGATGACAACCCAAAGAGAGTACATGAGATTGGTGATATTTGAAAAGGGATAGACCCGAAGAGAATTCCCCATCTGCTTGAACAGAGGAGGTGAGCAGATTGCACTACACCCAAAAAAGAAAAATCAAAGGTCTCCGCCATATTCAAAACAAAAACAAGTAGTAACAGGAAGTGACAGCATACTGTAAAGCAGGATCTTGGTTACAAAGGCTGGGTGGTGAGCAGGAAAGGAGCAACACAGGGAATAACTGTGAATCAGTGTCAACTCTTAACTTTTTTTATAGTACTACTCATATGTTGATTACTGTATGCTGGAAAAGAGATTGAAGAAGAGGCATTTCACTGTACTTGTACACGCGACAATAAAAACGCTAAACTTGAATCACCCCCATAATGTGTATTGTGCAACAATTTATGCCAAGTTACAAACTTAGCTACATGTACTACCTAGGATCCATACACTGGCTGAACCACGGAAAGTGCTTCCATTCTCCAAACCATAGATGGCCCTATGTCTTGATTCCTGCTATGGGCCTAAAATGCAAATGGCTGAGATGAAATGGAGTAGAAAAGGGAGGACCGCTAAGACATTGGAGGCACTGCATAAAAGTGATGCACCATTAACCTTTAACAAGGGGGGTGAAAAAACCCTCACATTACTTCTGGACACTTCTGGGGCAGACTTGAGGGCTGGATTATCCAGTGTTGCATTTATAGGCCTAGACCCAGTCAAATGATGAGGTTTAGCTGTGCACATCCAATACTGTCATCTCTGTTCACAGTGTATCACATGGTTTCCCTATGAATCTTAAAACCCACTGGGAGGGAACAACACAGACCAACACAAGGTTGGCAAACTGACATTGAATTCCAACAGCCCCCAACAGGATAGTGATCATTATATGGCTTATAGGCTACACAGTACGCCCCAGTATACCATTTCAGATGCCAGTAAATACTATGGTGAAAAGGCACCCTTGGAAAGCTGTGTGGCTCCACCTAGATGTTGGGTTTCTAATATGGGTGGATGTGAGGGCACTGGGCAAATCAGCATATATAGCCTACCAGTTTACCCAATACCTGTTGTGTAAAATATATCATACATATTGTCTGATAATGCCACCTAAAAAGCATCTGGTACATACATTATATTAGCTTGTTTTAGACCCCCCTGTTAAGTGCAAACCCTGGCCAGAGAACAGAGGGGCCTCCCAATCTTTTTGCTGACAATCCAGTCCAGTGAGAAGGAAAGGTCATTGTTAGGATGTAGCACAACAGACAGTCTGTTCAGGAAAAAGTTCAAGAAAAAGAGCTTGCAGGCTGCAGGGGCTGCCTAGTTGCAGTGATATGGGGGATAGAAGGAGGTACCCCTGAAAAAAGGTCTGAGCTAAACCTAATCTAACAGAGACATGCCCCTTAGAGAGAAAAAAATATAATCCACATTAGAGGACATAATAGGCTACAGATTATGGAAATGACTTCACACAACCAGCATTAGTAAATCTGACTCAGATGCGAATCTCAGAACATTTGTAGCTAAAACGCCACATGAATGGGGCTAAATTATCTCGTGTCACAATGTAAACTTTAGTTTGGCATAATTTATTTAGCCTCGACTCACTCAGTCCGATTTAATTTCATTATTTTGTCATTCACATGATCTACTTGAAAAAGCTCAGAACAATCAAGAAGAAAGCGTTACATCCGCAAAACTGTTATGGCTTACCAAATACGGTTAAAACAAATCCCTGCAGCGATATATTTATTGTAGGCTATACTTTAGGTTTGCCACAGCACGGATACAATCGCATAAAACCACGTAGATGAATTTGCGCTTTCCGAAACCAGTCTGTACGGCATTCGAATACTTGTGTTGCAACTAGCTATATCCTCAGTTAACTCCTTATAAACCATCCCACTAATGTAAAAGAAAAACATCAGTAAAGGCGACCGGCATTTTACCTTAGAGTAGAGCTCATTTCCACAGCGCCATTTTGCTGCAGTAATTGCAACAGCAAATATCAATCCCGTTTGATAAATTGTAGCAATAAAATAAAAATAACGTTTCGTTTTGCCGGATAGCTGCAGCTTTCACACTGAACTGCGAGTCATGTCTTTCCAACCAAAACCCCCCTCCTTGAGTGCTGGAGAGGCGAGGGCTGGACTAGCTTCCACGGAGATGGTCACTTCAATGGATCTGGCCCCCTCCATTCTCTCTCTATCCCACAAAAGCTTGCAGCGTAGCTCTTTGTCTATTAAACAGCACATTTCATAGGAATGACCAAGAGAGTCAGATAGGTTCTGGGAACTATCCTCGTGGACATCATTATCATGCTGTCCACATCTCCATTTGGATCTGTTTGACACTCTCTTCCTAGCCTTCTCTAACAGCATATAAAGAGAGTGACAGTTGGAGGAGTGCACAAGACAACACTTAGAAATGCAATCTTTACTGACTCACTATAGAGGCTCGACACACATGCCAGAGGGGGTAAGAAAGTATTGGAGTTGGAAACTAAAGTCAACAAGTTACTTTACAACATATCAATGGACAGCATGATGAGCCAGTGCCAGTATGTTCCCACGCTTGGAGAAAGAGATGTAGTTAATCAACAACAGCTAATGCGAGAGAACCTATGTTTAGTTCTGGAATGAAGAACCACTCGACTCAGCGTGGACATTCTCTCTGTGAAACAATTAGAGGGTTTCTTGTGTAATTGTATGCTTTTGGTGTATCAAACTAGCAAAATCACAATGTGTAACAAGAACATAATTAATACCTCACACACTGTTCAACTGCAGAATGGTACTCAGAGATGCAGAATGAATCATATTCGCCCAGTGGAAATAGATAAGATGTCAAAACACATCTCTGAAGATAGGCCTAGGCTGAACCTTTAAAGGCCTGTGTCAATTAGGTGAAATCGCATATCTATGGAACAGCCTCAAGGGCTTGATGATGAGCTTGATCTCCAGAGGGAAGGGTTTGACAAAGACATCATTTCAGGGTTAAACGGAATGACTAACACACAGCTAATGAGTTGGAAGACAGTTACTATGATTAGTCCCAACAGTCAGTACATTTCTTAAAAAATTAGGTGTATAGACTGTTCCCAATTAACATAATACTTAACGAAAAATCAAACATTAATAAGATCCATACAATGTTGCTTTTTTTATAGCATTATATGGAATTATTCTAGGATCTTATACTGGTTGGAGACATAACCCAAAGCAATCATTCAGATATTCAAAACAGTAGAACACATGGAAACCTTATGAGAGATAAAGTTACCAGAATCCATGTACATATTAGCAGATGTGATTCTTGTTGTTGGACCTGCAGTGTGGATCTTGTGTTGCCTGGTTGGTTATATATAAGAGTGGCTCTAGATAAGCTTAACCTCATGCTCTGCCTTCTCCCCCAACATTAACCTTCCCAGAGCACATAACACGCATGTTGAGAAACAACACTGCAGTCTGAGTCCAGACTAAACAATACCCAAGGGGGAGGATGCCCTAATGCTAGAAAGATCACCAACCCAAAGTTGCATCTGTTTTTTGCTTTCTTGAGCATAGGTTACCTCCAACAAAAGTCTTTTTTAATAAATTGTTATAATTGCTCTGAGATTTTTTGGTTCTTTGTCATCAAAGAAAAATATGGTCCGTAAATAATATGTGTATGGTCTGGAAACAATATGTGCCCTACCTTACACTACTGATTTCTGGAACATTTGCAAAAAACCACAGAATTAAATATAAACATGCATGAGTCAACACACGAGTCCACTCAACCTTACTCTGGTTAAGGGAATAGATATTGGACTACACAGCAGAATTGGAAAACAATACGAGTTTTATCCAAGACAACAGGCACGAAGTCTACCAATTACATTTAATCAATGTCCCCCTTTCAAGTGTGAAAGTGATGCAGGAGACTGAAAAGTGGTCATTATAAAGCCTGTCTTTCATATCTACTCTATAATACAATTCTAATCATCACAAACAAATGTGGAGTTTACAGCTTACCGCATAAACCAATTTTCTCATCAATCCCTCTGAGCATCAGCAGTAGAAACATTGATGGAGGAGAGATCAAATCTCGAAGCTATCCCACTGGGCACAGACATCAGTTCAATATCTAGTGTTGATTTACACTTGGTTGAGTTGTCAACTAATGTGAATTCAGCGTGAAATCAACATAAAAATATCACCTATGTCATCTGACGATTAGGTTAAAAGTGGAAAAAATAGACTGCAAATTCCCCTTACACTGATGACTTTTTTCAAATCCAACCGGCTTTCCAGTTGATTCAAATCATATAATTTTTTTGTTGAAATGACGTAAAAACAACGCTGATTGAACCAGCTTTCCCAGTGGGCTCCTCTGTGATCTAATTTAAAATGTGGAGTGGATCTAATCAACTAAAATCAAATGTTATTTGTCACATGCGCCCTAATACTAACAGGTGTGGACTCACCGTGAATGCGTACTTACAAGCCCTTAACCAACATAATGTAGTTTTAAGAAAAAAAAAATAGACTAAGAAGAAATAAATAAACTATGGCGTGGCAGGTAGCTTAGTGGTTAAGAGCGCTTGTGCCAGTAACTCGAAAGGTTGCTGGTTCTAATCCTCTGATGCCGTACCAGGGTGAAAATGGGTTGATGCGCCCTTGAGCAAGGTGCACTTAACCCTGAATGCTCATGTAAGCTACTCTGGATAAGAGCGCCTAATAAATGACAGCTGTAAAGTCAAATGTAAATAGTCCAGCGGCTATTTGATTAAATTGTTCACACTGGCGGAAGCTCCTTATGAGGAAAAAATATTGACCCTTGATTTATACGTGTTTGCCCACCGACAAAGAAATACGAGGTCTATAATTTTAATGCTAGGTTTATTTGAACAGTGAGAGACAGTGAATAACAACCAAATCCAGAAAAAACGCATGTCAAAAATGTTATAACTTGATTGAATTGATTTGCATTTTAATGAGGGAATAAGTATTTGACCCCTTCAATCGGTAGAAAGATTGAATCAGCGAGCTGAGATTAGGAGCACACTCTTGAAGGAAGCAGCTCCTAATCTCTTAGCTTGTTACCTGTATAAAAGACACCTGTCCACAGAAGCAATCAATCAATCAGATTCCAAACTATCCACCATGGCCTAAGACCAAAGGCTCTCCAAGGATGTCAGGGACAGGATTGTAGACTACACAAGGCTGGAAATGGGCTACAAGACCATTACAAGCAGCTTGGTGAGAAGCAGGACAACAGTTGTTAGTAAATTATTCGGCAAATGGAAGAAACACAAAATAACTGTCAATCTGCTCGGCCTGGGGCTCCATGCAAGATCTCTACCTCGTGGAGTTGCACACTGAGAACGTGAGGAATCGTGGCCCAGAACTACACGGAGGATCTTGTCAATGATCTCAAGTGCAGCTGGGACCATAGTCACCAAGAAAACAATTGATAACACACTACGCCGTGAAGGACTGAAATCCTGCAGCGCCTGGGCAAGGTCCTCCTCTGCTCAAGAAAGCGACATAACATGCCCGTCTGAAGTTTACAATGAACATCTGAATGATTCAGAGAGAACTGGGTGAAAGTTTTGTAGTCAGATGAGACCAAATGGAGCCTTTGGCAACAACTCAACTCGTGTTTGGGAGGAGGAGGAATACAACAGACCTCAAGAATACCATCCCTGACCACAGCCAAGGGGAGGTGGGAAACATTATGTCTTGGGGGTGCTTTTTCACAGGACAGGACAACTTCACCGAGATCAAAGGTACGATGGACGGGCCATGTACCGGCTGGGATCTGGGTGAGAACCTCCTTTTCCTAAGCCAGGCATTAAAAATGGGTCGGTGGATGGGTATTCCAGCATGACAATGACCTAAAATACATGTGCCAAGGCAACAAAGCGATGTGGCTCAAGAAGAAGCACAGCTGTTGCCCTGGAGTGGCCTAGCCAGTCTCCAGACCTAATACCATAGAAAATCTGTGGAGGGAGCTGAAGGCACTGAGTTGCCAAACGTCAGCCTCAAAACCTTAATGACTCGGGAGAAGATCTAAAGAGTGAGGACAGTAACCTTCCTGAGATAAAGTAAAAAAACCAGGCTAACTACAAGAAACGTCTGACTCCCAGATTACAACAAGGGTTTACACACTGGCATTAAATCATGTTTTAAAGAGGGGCTTTCAAATACTTATTTCCTTCATTAAAATGCAAATCAATTCTATAAAATTTTGATATGCGTCTTTCTGATTTCTGTTATTCTGTCCTCACTGTTCAAAATAAACCTACCATTACTATTTAGACTGACTCATTTCTTTGTCAGTGGGCAAACATACAAAATCAGTAGGGAATTGGGCTACTTTTTTCCCTCACTGTAGGTCCTGGACGGAAGCTTGGCCCTGTGATGCACTGGGCCGTACGCACTACCCTCTGTAGCGCCTACGGTGTTGGATGCCAAGGTGTTGCCATACCAGGCGGTGATGCAAACTGGGTCAGGATGCTCTCAGGTGGTGCAGCTGTATAACTTTTTTGAGGATCTAGGGACCCATGCCAAATCTTTTCAGTCTCCTGAGGGGGAAAAGGCGCTGTCGTGTCTTCTACTAGCTTTCTTGGTGTGTTTGGACTATGATAGTTTGTTGGTGATGTGGACACCAAAGAATCCTGAACCTCTGACGTGCTCCACTGCAGCCCCCACGATGCAGAATGGGGGCGTGTTAGCCCCCCCTCCCCCTGTAGTCCACGATCATCTCCTTTGTCTTGCTCACGCGGAGGGAGAGGTTGCTGCCCTGGCACCACACTGCCAGGTCTCTGACCCCTTCCTCATAGGCCAGCCCCCATCACAGCCAGACTGTGTCTACCACTGTTGTGTTGTCAGCAAACTTAATGATGGTGTTGGAGCCTTGGCTGGGCTACGCAGTCATCAGCAGAACAGGAGTACAGGAGGGGACTACACGAACCTACAAGGGGGCTCCCGTAAGGAGGATCAGCGTGGCAGATGTGGTTGTTGCCTACCCCACACCTGGGGGGCCATCAGAAGTCCAGGATCCAGTTGAGAGGGAGGTGTTAAGTCCTAGGGTCTCAGCTTGGGTGATGAGCTTTCAGGTACTATGGTGTTGAACGCTGAGCTGTAGCTCCCCAGGCTCTGTCGAAGCCGGGCCGCGATTGGGAGACCCATGGGCGGGCGTGCACAATTGGCCCAGCGCTGCCCAGGGTAGGGGAGGGAATGGCCGGCAGTGATGTAGCTCAGTTGGTAGAGGCTGGCGGCTATAACGCCCAGGGTTAGGTCTGCTTCCTCACGGGGGCCAGTATAAAAATTATGTGTGTGACTCACTAATCGTAAGTCGCCTGAATAAGAGCTGCCTGCTAAATGACTAAATGGGAATGTAAATGTAAATAATGAACAGCATTCTACATAGGTGTTTCTTTTATCCAGGTGGGAAAGGCAGCAGTGAGTGCCATTGAGATTGCGTCATCTGTGGATCTACATGCAATGCGAATTGGAGCGGTCTAGTGTTTCGGGGATGATGGTGTTAAGGTGAGCTATGACCAGCCTTTTTAAAGCACTTCATGGTTACCGACATGAGTGCTACGGAGCGGTAGTCATTTAGGGCAGGTTACCTACCTGTCATGAATAACAGAATCCACACCACAGTCTGCCAAAGTCTCCACCCATGTTTCATATATATTTCACTCACACTGTGCCCTATTTCATACAGTCCCCCTGAGCATCCTATCATTCTACTGACTGAGGAATGGAGGTCAAAGATGCAGACATCCGACACATGTCTCAGGAAGTCCACAGTTTTGTCAGTGTGTCGCTTTACTTTGAGCTCTAACTATACTGAACAAAAAATATAAATGCAACAATTTCAAAGATTTTACTGAGTTACAGTTCATATAAGGAAATCAGTCAATTGAAATAAATTCATTAGGCCCTAATCTATGGATTTCACATGACTGGGAATACAGATATGCATCTGTTCATCACAGATACCTTTTTTAAAAATGTGCCTCACAATAGGCCTCATGATCTCGTCACGGTATCTCTGTACATTTAAATTGCCACCCATAAAATGCAATTGTGTTCGTTGTCCGTAGATTATGCCTGCCCATACCATAATTCCACCACCACCATTGGGCACTCTTGCTCACAACGCTGACACAGCAAACAGCCACCACACAACGCCACACTTCTGGTCTGTGGTTGTGAGGCTAGTTGAACGTACTGCCAAACTCTTTAAAACGATGTTGACGGTGTGGCTTATGGTAGAGAAAATGAAAATTATAATATTTGACAACAGCTCTTAGGACATCTCCGCAGTCAGTGATGCTAACCACACTTTCCCCAAAACTTGAGACATCTGGTGGCATTGTGCTGTATGACAAAACATTTTTGGAGGGCCTTTTATTGTCCCCACAAGGCAGTACTTCTTTAATGATCGTTGTTTAATCAGCTTCTTGATATGCTACACCTGTCAGGTGGATGGATTATCTTGGTAAAAGAAAGAAATGCTCACTAACAGGGATGTAGAATAAAAAATTGTGCACAAAATTGGAGATAAACACGCTTTTGTGTGTATGGAAAATTTCGGGATCTTTTATTTCAGCCTATGAAACATGGGACCAACATATTACATTTACATCATTTAGCAGATTTTATCCAGAGCCACTTACAGGAGCACTGTGGTTATGTGTTGCTTGATAAGCACATCACGACAGGATTTTCACCTAGTCGGCCTCGGGATTGGGAACCAATAACCGAAAGGTTACCCACTAAGCTACTCTGCCGCCTACATATTGCATTTATATTTTTGTTCAGTGTAGCATTTTCCCTCAAGATGTCAAAGCCTCAAAGTATAAAGAGTACTGAGTGGACTCTGACAGCCTTGTGCTTCAGATTAGCAGAGGCACTAGTGCTGTTTCAGACTGGGAACGCTGGCTCCAGTAGCACGTGATGCACAACGCAGAACAAACCTCCCTGAATCCATTGTAGTTTCAGAGAAGCCTTGTCTTCAGAGTTTCTTCTGTACACTGTACAATACATTACGCTGCTTCGTGTGTAACATGGAGAAAATACAGTCCAAACTAAACAAGTACTACTAAACATTCATTGACAACTCTACAACAACCATGACAGAGACTGTTATTGTTTGTATAGGCCACTTTTACAAGAGAATACAACTTTTTCAATGCTTGACCTAGGAATTTGTCCACAGAGTTTTAATGGCATAAATCTGTTGAAAATCTTCCCTGAGGTCTACAACTCTCCACCTTTTACACTCTAAACCATCTAGGCAAAAGGGAAAAAACATACTGACCAGGCTAGTGTTTTCTGGACTCAAGTTACAGGTCCAATGTACATGATCCATCCGTCATGTTCAGTGAACCTGGCTTAAAACAGAAATTTGACAGTATCTCTCCAGTAGCACCATGAGATTTCACCACACCCTTACCACAAAATATCCCTCAGGAGAGCCTCCCTGGTACTGGAGATTTTAAACAGCCAAGGGCCAGCGGTCAAGGGAGCTATGGAAATGAGGCAGGAGGGCCAGTCGAACACGAAATCCTCCAAGCAGCCAAACAGCATAAGGTCTGATTGAATCGCATGCCCAAAACTGCTTGCTTAACATAAATACGTTTAGAACAACATATTACATTTCAAGACAGTAATGTAGCACCCTTTAACTCCAGCAATGATTCCTCCTTAGGTTGATGATGTATATTCATAATACCACGCCCAAAGGCCTAATGAAGAGAGACACAAGACTCGCCCAACAAATACTTCTCCCCCACAGTACCAATCTGCATCAAAATAAGCTTATCAGACTGTTCAGTGGTTCATCTATACTGTTATAATGTAATTGTATCCATCTTCTTTTGTCCCCTAGCATCATAGGGCTGGGCAATAAAGGATTTTATCCCCATTCTGCTGTTGAGAAAATATCTTCAAAATGGACAAAAGCTTAAACTTTTGTTGTCACAAGGAAAGCTACCAGAGGGTATGGAAGCTATTCTGTGTGTGTGAGTGTTTGATTGCTGCATACTTGTAATAAATGCTACAGCCTCAGGCACCCTATGGCCCCTTTTTACTGTTCTCTTCATATGGAGTCCATTTGGAGTCCAGACCTATGGAGAACCATGCTACCAAAGGCCGCTAAGGATACTTTTTTAAAGATCTGCTACTGCTTTCCCCATACAAATAAATTATTTCACAGATCTAAAGCCACTACTACACATGGGATTATTTTTTATTTCTTAATAAACACCTGCCTATGTTTTGTGTGCAAAATTGTTGGGATTGGGGAAACACTTTAGACATGATCCTGTACTGTATTTGTTATCATGAGTAAATTGGCAGCCTCCAGTCACATTAGCCTTCATCCTGATTAGTTCAATGTGCTAATGGCATTATAGCTGCCGCTTTCACATACTGAAAGGAGAGGAATGTCCTGCACATTGTCTTAATCTTTGCTCCAGATGCTTAAAAAAAGCATTCAGTGCAGTCAAAATGTTATTGAATGTGCATTATAACTTATTGTATAACAGCTGATGAAACTAATACTGCAAAAGTGTGGGAATATGATTGATCAGTGTTATTTCGATAAAGGTTATTGAAACAATACACTCACACTGAATTCTAATCAGCCTGTTTGCATGGGCGGGAGGTTGCCACTGGTGTCATCACCAGGTGTTAAAATTGAGCACAGACCAATAACAAAGAGAGTTCCAAAACTCTCTCTGCCAATAATAAAGGTTTTATGTCACGGTCAGTCAGCCCCCACCTGTGACCGCCTCCAGACAGTCCAATCCAATATCTTGCCTGATCATTTTTTTTGCCCATTTTAATGGAAATCTGTTACCGTAAGGTACTTGATTGTTACCCAGAAAATGATTTGATATTGATATAAAAACGCTCCATTGGGACTTTTTACAGGATAAACACATGTATGGAAACAGTTATTCTCCCTTATAAAGAGATTTCTACCTGACAATGCATACCTCCCACCACAGTATTTATCAAGAGATGCCCACACTTATATTTTAAACATCGTGAAATCATTGTACTGTTATAGACAGGAATAAATAATATCCAAATAACCTATCATCAATTTACAGCATATAATTTCCCACATCACAGAGAGGCAACTGTTTGGCAAGAACAAATAAACTATTATCTTGCATTTCCAGTGGGATTGAAAGGTTTTCTCCAGACAGCAGCCATAATATTAGCCTGACTATGCAGCCAGACAGACCTTGGGAAGGTACTGACTGCAGCCTCCTGCAGGGATGCAGTCTCTGCGAGCCTTGAAACGATTCCCACTGTCTGACACTGAGGCACTGAAGAGGGAATTGAGGATAGACCCTCTCCTTCTGTCACAACTGTGAGGACAGATAAGAGCCTGCCCTAAAAACACAGGATGGGCCCTATTAACGGAAGTACCTTGGAGCATTGTTTTTGCTTGGACATAAACAATTCAGGTTGAAAGAGTTTCAGGTGGAAAGAGTAGTTATACCATTCGCTTCCAGAAGCCTGTATTCTCCTTAATACCGCATGAAGCAAAGCAACATTTAAAGTAATACTTCAATAAATGCATACTGCAAAGAAAAAAACAAATTCACCCAGATCTCCTATATTGACTGATATTAAAATGGTACAAAGGATGTATATGTCTCCTGAGTGGTGCAGTGGTTCAAATCAGCCACCAGAGATCCTGGTTCGAACCAGGCTCTGACGCATGGGCCGCGACCGGGAGACTCATGGGCGGCGTACACCGCCCAGCGTCGTCCAGGGTAGAAGGGAATGGCCGGCAGGACAAGCTCAGTTGATAGAGCATGGCGTTTTGCATCGCCAGGGTTGTGGTCTGATTCCCACAGGGGGCCCAGTATTAAAAAAATAATAATGTATTCACTAACTGTAAGTCGTCGATAAGAGCGTCTGCTAAATGACTAAAATGTAAATGTATATGATTATTTGTGCTAAGATGCCAGGTGATTGGGTAGTTTATAGGTGCTACCAAGGCGCTACCTAGCTTCTGTTCGTACAACAGTTGATTTTGGAGGTAGTACTGTATTGAATAAAACAACTTTGGGAAAACTATTGTTATCGCAGGCTCATCAACCCAGCAAGTCACTCATAAAAAATTGGTTGGCCATTTTTTGTGGCAATTTAAAAAAAAATCTTCATTATTGCCCACGCAAGTTCTTATAAAACAGAAAATGAAAGCGATCAGATTCATAAAACAGTTAATGCATTATATTGGTTAAACCTAGAATATATGGGTTTAGCGTTATGAACAAATTAAAAAGGAAAATGGTTCACTTCATCCTTTTGAAGTGCACGTATTGGAGTATTTTTTCAACAATCCATTCCTTGACAGCGCAAATGTAGCTCTCTTTGCCGAGTATCCTTAAATCTGAATTTTCTGCGCCGAGTAAATAATTTTTTTCTGAATAATGGACTGAATGCAAAGAAAAAAATAAAAAGGGGAGAGAACAGGAAACGATGACGGCAGCTTCTGTAAAGCAATTGAAAAGTAAACATATTATCACTATCGTCTTGTATGATATAAAAATATTGTCATTGGAGATCACTTTACTTGCAAACTTATATCGTAATTTTACTGTGGTCTATTGTTCAATGGTGAACTTAAGAATTAGACTGATTATTTTCGTCCAGATTTAGTTTGGCTATATTATGAATTATGGATTTTCAATGCATAGAATACAATTTAATTCCATTGCTTATTGACATTTCTTATGAATTTCTAATGCATTATCACACTTAATTTGTTGCTTATTGACATTTCTCATCAGTTGTTGCATTCTGTTTATTGCCCTCTGCATAGCAAAGTCCTCTATGTCCTAAAATATCATATTGATAGAACTCTAAGGTATAGTTGACTCACATTTTGTGCGCCTATCAATGCGATGTATTTGACCTTATGTTGAAGGACGCTGGTGGATGGTCCAGAATTTGATAGTGGCTATGGTAAACAAAAGCATTATAAATATTTCAGAAATGTATTTCAAATGTGAAGTTATCACAGATAAGAGTTAACACTTTCATTAGGCCACCCACAGTAGCATTTTCTACCCACTTTACAAAATTATCCAGCTATCCTAAATTATAATTAAAAAACATATTTACAACTGGGTAAAAGACAGATAGTGGTATCAAGACTGGCCCAACAGATAAGACAATGAAAGTTATTTAAAGTTCGAATAAAGGAGGATCTCAATCACGTAGATCTTGGCTATGTGAAATGCACCTAAATGGAGAGGAGTAGACGCAAAAAACAAAACAAGGTAGTAGAGATGGAGTCCATCTACTTTACAGTGACAGCTGAGGGCTCTGACTTCAGTAACACACACATATTCAAAGGAGAGGACTAATGTTTACATTTAAATGTACCATTGGATGATAGGTTAACAGTCACCAAAAATGTCTCCAAAATGCTACATATTATACTTAGCCTTACTATGAGAACATGATACAGAGAGTGTTTTCATAATCTTACAGTCAGCACACAATGAAATGTGTATACATCTGTACATCAACTGTTGTTTAGGTAAAGGTTCAAAATAAGTTTTTATACACTTCTTGTAAGCAACATGCTTTTGACAGAGACATTTTTACAAATTTTTACTGTTTCCAACCATATTCCCATCTTTCGTGGGTTTAGGTAGTTGATGTTATATTTATTGAAGACATTTTCATTAGCTTGAGTGATTCATTTGGTAAGGATATTTTAGATATGTTTTTGTTATTTATTTACTTCTACTCTTCAAATATATCACCACTTCATTGGGTGACTTGGCAATCATTTCCTCAGTTATCAGAAGCTGCCATTACTATAAAAGGGAGTGCATACGTCACCATTGTTTCATTGTTGGGGGATTTGGTACAAAACTGAATATCTTTGGCTTCATTAGTATTATTAATCAGAAAGCATACAAAGTCAAACAGGACACTGGCAAGCACATTCAAATGCAATAATCTCTACTTCAACCTAAAGATGTAGAGCCCCTTTATGATCACCTCCCGAAATACATATAGAGCGCCATATGATCACATTTCATGGAATACAGGTCCTGTTGAGGAACAAAACACCAATGAGGACAGTAGAAGTTCGAAGTCGGGAAAAAGAATCAGTCAAAAAAAAAGGGACCACGCAGTCACAGTAATTATATTTGCTTCACCAGGGTTTTTTGTTTCCTGGGGATGGGTTTAGCTGAGTACCACGGGCGGTCAAACACAGACACTTCCTCTGTTCCTGGACTCTGCCTTTCCAGCGCTGCTGAGCGTGCTCCACTCTTGTTCAGCATGTTGGGACGCAGAGGCCGAACGAGACAATACGCGTGGGCGTTGGCGAAAGGCTGCTGGTCCTGAACCCAGAGACAGACATTACAGTTACAATTACACCGATAAGCCAGTTTTTTTTTTTTTAAGAAACACTTCCAAAAACAATTCCTCCAAACTATTCATTAACCAATTTAAATCAATTTACAGCCGAGATATCACCACATATATTGCGCCAACACATCACACAATGGCAGGATCCACAATCAAACAACAAAAATGTCATAACTCCACCAACTGCTTTGACTTAAAGGCCACCACTATAGTTAGGATGGGCAGCCATGCACACATACCCGACATCATCATCATTCTGAGCTGTGAGTGTCCAAAGAGCCTTTCAGTATGCTTCCAGGGTCAGGTACACTATAGAGAACAGCAGGCCCAGGATGGACAGGCAGATTATGATAGTCACCTGAAATGTTAGTGGACACAAACTCATTAACCCATTAAGCCTTGGCTGCATGCAACTATTGACTCCATTTCCAGCTCAGGCACACAGAGACAGAGCTGACTGGTTAGGCAGCAGAGCGCATGCGCCCATGCTATCCCACTGGGCAACATCATGAGTGATATCCCATCGCGAAATCGGCACAATAATATAATATAAATTTAGCAGACGCTTTTATCCAAAGCGACTTACAGTCATGCGTGCATACATTTTTTGTGTATGGGTGGTCCCTGGGATCGAACCCACTACCCATGCCATAAAAAGCCGTGCTCTACCAGGCTGAGCCACAGAGGACCATGTCCCCTGTGTGCCGAACGCTGAATAAAATTCCATTTGCCTGTTGTCCTCTGCCGCGGGGAATTTAAGCCGTAAGATCCCATGAAAGCATGAAGAATCACTTCCTCTCTGCTTTTACTCACATGGCAAAATAGTAACAGCACAGTTAGTTGCAGTAACTAACTGTTTGGTATATTTCCTAGATTCTACCTGATGGTTCCAGAACTCCTCTCCTCATATTTGCATTCACAACGCAGACAGTACGCTCCACATCCTTTCCATCAACTGGCATTAATATTCCACAACATGGAGGCAGTTACTGAAAACAAATACATACAATTGAATCATAATACTTATTCAAAAGCACAGGGAGGTTGAAGTTAGTAACAAAGTTATCCAAATATGATTTGAGATAATTAATATGACAGTGTAAAAATTACAGTTAGCCTAATCCATCAGACAAGCCATACATTCACCACCCCAGACAGTGGCCGCGTTCTACTGCATGCATCAACCAAATGGTGTGCTACATCTTCGACTGTGTCATCGATTTATTGCAGATTGTTATAACATATGTAGTGATTTCATTGATAGTAAAATACCTATCCAGGCGTTGCACGATCTAAGCAACGTCTACAGGAACGCATCTATGCGTAATCATCTGTAAAATGACATGACAAACAGCCAACATACTAATCCTTCTTTAGAGATACATTTTGTTTGTAGATCTGTCCATCGACGCCCTGCACGGTGGGCAGAAATATTTACACCGAATATCCTGAATTCTAAGGTAAAAGTAAAAAAAATGGTTGTTGCATACTTGTGAGAACCGTTAATGCCATAAAACAGTGATATAACCAGCTAGCCAGCTGACTGAAGCTTTCAAAAATAAGCTCAAAACAGCCAATGTAGAATAATCACATTAACTGGGCACATTTACAGAGCAGGTTACCAGCCAGCTGAAGTTAGCTAAATCAGCCGGTTGTCGTCAAAAATGAAAGGACATACTAATCTGAGCCAGATTTGTCTAAATCACAAATTGCTATGGAATTCAACTGAATGACCTAACAACTAACATTAAACAATGTCAAAATAAAACGGATTCAATTACAATAGACGAAAGGCACTTAGCTGTAAAGCAGATGATAGTTTAGTCCAACACAGAGCCTACTTTATAGATCCACGTCTGTATGATATAAATAAAACCAACAAGAAGAGAGCGCTTAAGCGCGACGATCGACATCATTTTTCTATGCTGGTCCCAGAACATGCGCTACTGGCAAAAAAAGGAGAAACGATATCCTGAAATCAGATAAAAGGTTGTTTGGTTTCAACTGACAACAACCTGCTAGCACCTGCTAGCATCAAACATTTCTCCCACCGATCAGCTGACAACCGCAGTTGACATCACTTCCTGTGCGTAAAATAGTATTCCCAGGTAAACAGCTTGTCGGAAATCCAAAAAGATAGCAATGATGGCTTCTTCTTTGAGGGTCCTCATATCCGAATGCTTGGAACGTGCATAAATTTTTTAGATTATCTCATGAACAAACCGTATAAAATTTCCTAAATCTGTGTTTACCACAGACCTTTATTTTTCTGTTGTTTATCCAAAAACACTACCACGAACCATGGCGGAGTTAGTGTTTCTACAAAAAATACGCCATTATTATTTATCTTGCAAAAATTGAAATGCTAACGGTTAAGGCACAGATAGAACAATGAGACAGATATTTCACCGAATGTTTAAATTTCAGAAGCATCCGCTATAAAATGAAAACACTACCAGCTCCAAACATGGTAGCGAGAGGAAGCCCAGTGGCCGGCAGTGCAAGAAGATGGAAGGAGGTGGATTTTGGCCGACATTCTGCACTTTTTCTCATCGATAATTTTTTTTAATCTCAATACAGTTTTCTGTTCCCAAACTAAAAATCTGTTATGAACAGAGTAGACTAAGTTTTGCAGACTTTACCCTTTGCCAAAGTTGTAAGAAATCGCATTATTTAGAAGGGAGTGCAGTGTTGCTGCAAATTGAGTTGTTGCACACGCCAATTTGCGTTCCTAACGGAAATATGCAGAGGCTAACAGGATCTCAAGAAGCTCGTCTCGCTGTGCCCAACTCCTGCTTGTTCTCCCCACTATGAATAATCGTTCCCATTGGAAATGACAGGATGTGGTTTCTGGCTCCAGGCTTCCCGTGACAATGACGTGATTTTGGAGGTATGGTAACGCGAGGCTAGGGTAAATCTAGGGGTTAGGGTTTAGGGTAGGGTCGTTCCAACGACGCCGGATAGCACTAACCCTTCTGTTTTCTTACAGTGTCTCTGATATCCCAAAGTCTCTGATACAGTGCTGAAAATAAAATGAATGTGAATCTTTAGGAATTACAATAGGTGACAGTGTGGCAGGCAATAGTTTAGTTTAATTCAAGATTATTATTATTAACTAATGTTATAGAACCTATATAAAAAACGACATAATTAATGTATTATTTTGATTTGGACAATGTTGTTGCTTATATTGAAAATAGCATATCAGAAAGTAAAATAAGTAAAGCAAAAGCATAATATTATGTTTATTTGCTTTATTTACAACATGTTATATGTACAAACATAAAAATACAGACATACATTTCTTTGCTAAATCATAAGTGAATACAAACCTCTCATTCCATATCTGGAATGTATAATCTCACTTGCTCCACCTCATATTGCTCTACATTTCTAGTCACACCACTCAATAATCTCACTTCTATGAGTAGTGAAAAGTAGTCTTTGGTAGCTGTTTGAATGATCATAGTGAAGAGCTAGTCTTGATTCATGGACATTTGTTGTTCACTCAAAGCACAGTAGCATGGTGTATTCACTGTCCGATAATTCTTAAAGTAAAACCATGTTTTCAGGACAGCGGAAAACGATAACATTAATTTGAGGCAGCAAAAATACAGGTTGTGAGGGGATGTGTCGATACTGCGTGTCAGGAATGCAGTTAACTACAATACGTTAACATTTTCATCTAATACTTTTTACACAATATACAAAACATTCATAAGGATAATTGCTTTTGTGGTATCACTACATTCCTTGTAGTGCTTTAAAGTTCCCACCATAAGGTCACATTTGTGCTATATTCTTTATTCATATTCAGGCATATTTCTGTCAACAATTCTGATCTAAATGTGAAACATGAATTTAATGTTATAAATATACACTATCTATGTGGTTGACATTTAGCATAAACCTCAGTAAAAAAGTTTATACATGATCAAGAATCTTGTCTCATCCGCTTTCTACTCTTACCATAATTATTTTCAAGATGTTGTTGTTACACCAGTATGCAAATCGAAGCATTCATTAATTTAATCAAATCAGCTTACCACTTCAAGCTTTATTCCTGAGACCTGATCAAGAGTCTTGTCTCATCCGCTTTCTACGCTATTGGTGAAAGTTCCGTTATTGGTGAAAGTTCCGTTTACCATAATTATTTTCAAGATGTTGTTGTTACACCAGTATGAAAATCGAAGCATTCATTAATTGAATCAAATCAGCTTACCACTTCAAGCTTTATTCCTGAGACTGAAAGTTGAAAAGGAAGTGACAGTCTGTCTAAACGTTACAGTGCTCACACAGGAGTGTATGGAAGTATCAGAGATAGATGTGGTATCGAAGTACAAAACATTTAGCTCTAGAATGTAGACCAGATGTGATTGCAGGAGCTGCCACTTGTCTGCGCCATGACAGTCCAGTACCCACCCATTCCCAGAACGTCCAATTGAAGTCCATTTGAGGAAAGTGTCCGAGTCCATCTCTCTTAGTCAACTCTAGCCTCAGTCAGTCTCTGTACAGACAGGATAACTAAAGGACGCTTTTCTATTTGTCAGTGAATTACGTAACAGCTGCAGGGAGTAACAGGTATAAGCATTTTCTGAGATATCCACAAAGCAACTTGATGATAGTGCCTTCTTAAGGGCGAAGGAATCTTAAAACCTTAGAACGTAGAAATCGGATGAAGGATTTGGGGAACATTTCTCTTGACTCCTGTGCTGTGTAGTTGAAGAAGTTCTGTGGGTGGGCCAATACATCAAACAGTGCCTTCATAAGCTTCTTGTCCTGAGAAGAGAATGTAAACCAAAAATTAGTACAGATTAGAATTCAATCTGAGACCGAGCCAACAGTCATCTGACATTTTTACGATGGCGCTCAAGTGAAGTTTGCATCCTTAATTTCTTATTGTGTCCAGAAGAGGGTAGTATATGGCAGACAAAAGCTTTTTCCACAGGAAATACATGAAATCTTTACCTTGAGAATTTCTTGGTGATTTTCAGAGGCATATAATCTTCCATCTCTGACTATATCTTCGATGAGTTCCTGGTAGTCCTCTGAAACATATATCATATATAAACATACCCAAGAGTATATTTCTATATTATTTGTGCAATTGGAAGTAGGTGATGCATTTGTGGCATTACGTAGACCTATCCAGACTTAAAATTCCAAATAAAATTACATTTCACAGACACTTGATCCATTGTTGTATTTAAGCATGTGTAATTTAAAGCAACATATCAATATTTCCACCAATAAGGATGTCTCTTACCATCATAGGTCACATAAGGGACTTGGAAGCCCTTCCCACTGTTCCCTTCATTCGATTTGAACTGTATCCACAGCCTCTTGGAGCGGGAGGTGAAGGCAATAGGCCGCTCATAGGTCTGGCAGGTCTCATAGGTCGTCACAGAGTTGGAGAGAGCTGTGAATTGAGGAAATGGGCACATTATGACAAATCAAACACTAGCACCATTCATTACTCTGAATGTGGCAGGATCTAATGGTCTATTAGAAGCCCATAGTACCCCATGATCTCTGAGAGGTGCTATCATATTATGCAGAACCTCCTACCAACACTGCCACCCTCTTATAATTCTAAAGACATTCATCACCAACATCTGGTCACCTGCAGTGAAATCACATTAATACTGTAGCACCCTGATAACACCCAGTCACCTAACAAGCCCTAACCTCCATCACGACACACACACACACACAAACACACACAGACCGACAGACAGACAGACGCATGCATGCACGCACGCACGCACATAAACAAAAACACAAACACTCACAGCTCTTCCTCATGACCAGGTAGTCTCCACACTCATCCTCGATGGGGAGGAAAATCTCTGGGACCACGATGAGGATTCTGCGCTTGGGTGGTGGGTTGATGGTCCAGGTGCACTCGATGTTGGCTGGGTAGTTCCCTGGGTAGTTGGGGGACTCTATGTAGCCAGTGAAATCTCCCAGCTCTCCCCCACAGTGTCTGTCTGTGAGGTGACAGGATAGTGTCAAATATTTTACGCTGCCTTGGTGCTGCGACGCTAATTATCTACAGTAGCATCCCAAAGCAGGACAGGAACAATATTGATTTGAGCACAGTACAGTAGTAGAGAAACCTGCATGTAGTTTTAGTTTTAGCCATTAAATACATTTAAAATGTGAAGCCATGAACACACAAATACATACACATGCACGCACAAATGTACACACACACACACATACTTCTCTTGTCTGAACATACATACTTTTGCACTGCATGATGTTGGTGGAGCCGTCAAAGTCGGTGGTGGTATTCCCTGGGCAGGAGATGCAGTAATTCTGACCAAACTCCACCTGATACGTCCCCATGGGACAACGGATACAGCGGTGTGTGCTGGTGTTGTAGTAATGTCCCGGTGAACACTGGACTACAGGAGCAGAATGGAGTGGTACCACGGTTTAGCACCTCTCAAACACCAACATACACCAACATAAACCAATGTAGTATATTTCCATAAAACAGAAACTGCAGGGGAATTCCCTTAAAGACACTACTTTTGACCAGGATCCATAGGGTTCTGGTCAAAAGTAATGAACTATGTAGGGAATAGGGTGTCATTTGGGACGTACACCCAGACTTTACATGCATAACTAAATGGGATGGATAAGCTGACCGCTCACCTTTGGTCTCACACTCCTGGAAGGACACGGCACCATTGTGTTTGGTGACCAGGTTTCCTCCACAGTGGAAACAGGAAGTGCGCCCCACCTCTGGCTGGTAGGTACCCAGGGGACAGGGCAGGCAAGGGATGAAGCCATCATGGGAGAACTGACCAGAGGGACATTGACCTGGGAACACAACAACACTGGACTGGTCAGAGGGATACTTGTACCACTCAGTCTGCTCAAAGCAACATTCCCATCGTACATGTGGTCATTTAGCAGACAGACGTTCTTATCCAGAGCGACTTAAAGAAAGAGCACTCTACCACAATAAGACAAAGGCCAGGAGAGCAGATGTCAGTGGAGTGATGTAATGCAAGGCCATTATCTACCAGGGAACAACCTCTCTCATATCTCCTGACTGACTTTAACAAACTGTCTCTCCCTATAGCTCTTTTTTGTTTAGTCTATTGGTGGGGAAAGCAGGAGATGGGATCTGTGGCTTAGCCACAAACTGGCTGTGATAACAGTGTTTGGGGAGGTGAAAACATGGTGGATCCTTCTTCTCTTTATTCAGGAGTGGGCAGGGGCCGGGTGTGGCTGTTTAATTCAAACAGGGCTTGAACGTTCTGAGGCTTACACGGCTTTATACAAAGCACAACATCTGCCTGCGGGGAGATTTTTTATCAGGGTATCGCTCCTTCCTGTGTATTTCATATATACTCATAACAGGATGTGATTCTGACTGGGAGACTAGTTTAAAGATCACTTTTTTAAAAAGATCAAACCATGAGGGAAAGCTATTCCAGGGTCTTTGATGGAGTTCCGTGTATTTTGCCGCAGTTATCTTTATGATTATGATGGTTGAGTAAGTAAGTATCCAAGGTGACTCACGTCTCCTGTCTTGTACACAGTTAGGAGATACATGCTTACTCATATCCTCAACTCTTGAGCCTTACCTCCACACTCAGAGATATTCTGCGCCCCAACCGACCTGGGGCTTCCTCTCACCTCTGGCCCTGGGCAGACCTCGCAAGACGTCTGCCCCTCTTCATCTTGGTACATTCCAGCTGGACACAGAACACACCTTCCCTGATCCCTGTCATAGTACGTTCCAACAGTGCAGCTCACTAGCAAAAAGTAGAGGAATGAGGCAGAGGGGCTAGATAAGAGGGATGTTACACACACACACACACACACACACACACACACACACACACACACACACACACACACACACACACACACACACACACACACACACACACACACACACACACACACACACACACACACACACACACACACACACACACACACACACACACACACACACTGGCATTCAAGCCTACCACAAGAGGCCCAGTGTTAAGCTGTTAAAAAGGCATTGCAAATCGACCTGATGGAGCTATGCAAAAATTCAGACATAAGAGCACTGAGCTGCTCCCCAGATGCCTTTGTGTCCCACATCTAAACAAGTTGGTAAAATTACCATTCTTACACTTCACATAACACCGGTGTGCATTGGGGAAAGAACTCTACATACCATCCTAAGCACCCTCACCTCTACCAAAGCACACACAGAGCCAGTCAAAAGGAGTGTTTGTCTCTTATCTCACAAGAGCGTGCAAAGCCTGATTATAGGGATGCACACCATCAGCTTTAATTTCCCCCCTTTTTCATGTTTTACTTTGTAGAACAACGTCTCTAATTCATGTTTGAATTATTGTGTGTGTCTGGTGATGTCAAGAACTTCTTAAAGGGGGAAATGATATCTAATCATCTCTCCGAACAGAGAGCAGTGAAGTGAAATCATTTTGCATTTTCATAAAAAAATATCCCTCAGGAAAATCTAAGTAAGAAGAGCTTTTCAGGAGAGAACCAGCCATAATGAGTTAATGAGGAACACACAAAGGCTTTAACGCACATCCATTATATGTGCCTCAGCAACTTGATTTTCCTTAAAAGAAAGAAAATGTAATTCTCTCAAGAGCAGTTCATTTTTTCTGCCTTTTGTCTATCCTGAATGACCATGAGGAGCCACCGTCGCATTGTCTCCACCAGCTTTTATATGATGGAGAGAGCGAGAGAAGAGAAGAGAGAGAGAGGGAAAAAACCTTGAAGCCTTTCAAATGCAGAGGCAATTCTATAGAGTCCTCGAATTGATGGCCCCAAAGAGGTTTAAAAGACCTTTCACCTCTATTCAAGTATTTGATGACATAGGCAAACACTATGGTGTCACAATGGTAAGGAGCTGAACCCAATAAAAGGGGTCAGGGTTCTGAATCCCCCCATTCTGCCTACCCCAGTCACTTCTTGCGCCTATCAAGCAGAGGCCCAAACAGCTGATGCTAATTAATTCCCATGGTGTCGCTGAAGTCAATTCTCCGCAGCAGTTTAGTGGCTGGGGTCATGCAGAGTGGCCCTGACTGAGGGGGGATATAGCACTCAAACTCACAGCTTGAATCACAGCACTTCCTAATCATCTCCCATGTTAAAACGAACATGCACAATTGTACGTAAAAGAGATCAGGAGAATATTTGTACACAGGGTTTCAGATACTACACACTGGCACGTTTTGCTGTTGGCTATTGTTGTTTTTCATAGTAATACAGTAATTCTGCCTCATTAAGTGGTCTGAAACTAAAATCCAACATACAGCTGATTCTTATACTGGGTTGAGGCATAAGAAATGCAAATGTTGTTGTTGATCAATCATTAATTATTTAGAATGAAAAAAAACTCTGATCACACATATGGGATATTTCCCGGTTGGTTTATTGGAATACTGCCTTGTACTATATCATGAGATTCATAACGTTCGCAATTTGGTTTGAGAGAAAGAGTGCTAGATATTTGAAGAGTGAGGAATAAGAAGGCATTGCTTTTCTCTCAGTACTAGTGAGGCTGAGGCCATGTTGTTGTGGAGGATTTCTCTTCCCACTGAAGCAGTGACAACGAGCCCCAATGGTATTTACAATGGAGTGGGCAAACTGAAAGGTTTCAACTGCACTCAGTGAGCTAAGCCAGAAGTGGAGGGAAAAATATAGCTCCTTTATAGAGCAGGGGGTTACGGCTTCCATTCAGCCCCCCTTCCAAATGACATGTCTACACCACTGCCTACACATTGGCAACTTTACTCTTTTGGGTTCTTTTAGTTTTAAGACTTACGACTTACTTATGAGGTAAGTAGCTCATATAAAACACAAAAACAACAAGCTACAAAGCAAAAACAACAGCTAAGGGTCATTTGAATCCAGCACAACATGTTAGTCTACTGTTATTTGGAGGCAGAAAGAAACAGACACCAGCGAGAGTCCGCTTTGCTGGGGATACCTTGGATTAAGGATTACATTTATTTTAAATTAGATTAAGAGATGCTTGGTTTGTAAAACAATTAGACTATTTCCGCCAAAAATGATTAAGTTTCATGATTTTTCCCTCTTGTATGAAAATCAATACATTTAACCAGCTATGGGCAGTCTTTATTCTTAAAAAGCTCTAAGAACCAGAATGGATCAAACACCATCCTTCCCCCACAAAACCCCCTCCATCCTCACCCACTCAACCTCAATAAGGGTGGGGAGTAAGAGAGGAGAGCTCTGGATCAAGACAGAGGCAGGCTAGAACAGCTTTGAGAGGTCGTCTACAATAGTCTTCAGACCTCTTAAATAGATGGCTTGGATCAGGTTAAGACAGGGGCTCTAGAGGTAGAATACCAATCATTACAGAGTTAACGGTGGACAGAAAACTGACCCCCTTCTACTGACCACATTGAGACAGACAAGCAGAGCGCAGCAGCAGGCAGTGGGCTTACTATGCTTACTGTGAGGCCCTGAACTGGGGGCACGCAGCTTTCTGCTCCCCTCCCCTCTGCCAGAGAAAACACATGCCAGCCTCCTTTCCACCGCTGATGTTGACAGGGTGCCATTAAAGCTAATGGACTTTTCCTCCATTATGGCTGTAAAACTAAATAGGACCAGCGGCAACAACAGCAAAAGCTAGCGGCAGCCATCACACCTTCTGTTGCACTTTATCCCAGGGAGATGCTGGAAGATCTCCTCACCCTGCGAGCCAGCCAACAACAGCCTCTCTGTTCTCCGTGCGAGCCGAGCAAGCGTTCCCCATACCAGCTCATTACAGCATATCTGCACCCAAATATGGCAGTCATCTGGCCAACACCTGCTCCAAATCCAATCATTAAACCAACTTGTCTAAATATATCTCGCTGGCATGGCCAATTTCAATGACTCTTAAGACATGACTTTGAGCTGCTCTGTGTGGGAGCCAGGGCTAGGCTCTGGCCTGTGCTAGGCCCCAGTGGTGGCTCAGATACAGGCAGAAACAGATACAGGTAGATGCTCAACATGATACTCATCTTATAGATACACTTATACCTATATCTTATGATACTAAGAACACTCAAGATGCTCACTCACCACACTTCCTGTCCACCAGCACCTGTCCTTTCCCACAGTGTTCCGGCAGGTCCACCGGCCGGGCCAGCCTCTTGGCAAGCTCGTAGTTAGAGCCAGCGAAGTGTAGGTGGAACTGCTCCCGGTGGATGGACTTCCTCAGGGTACGGATGGTCTTCCTCAGCCTCTTCTCTGAGCGTCGACGCACACAGCCTAGGTCACAGCTCTCTGCTGAGAGAAACACCAGATACCAAAATGGTCCTCGTAACGCAATGAGACCACAATACACACGCAAACAAAACCACACACACATACCGGTACTAAAATATAAATTCCAACACACAGACACCAGGCAACTTGATCAACCACTTGCTCCCTCAGTATACAAAGGAAACCTCCAAACCTCCACCTTCCCCAAAGATCCCACCACCTCAAAACGCCACGTCAAAACAGGAGATACTTTAACATGTTTGGCTTGTTTAGTGACGAAAAGCAAGAGCAGAGAGAGAAACAGAAAGCAGAGTGTCAGCCAGAGGACTGGGGTCACAGCAGGGCAGGGCAGAGAGACCAACCTGTTACCTCCTCTAGGTTCACATCCAACTCAAACTCAGCCGTGATGGAGGAGACCTCCTCCTCGTAACCCGCCTTCCTGCCGTGGCGGCTCCGCATCCGGTGGCCAGACGAGCTGCAGCGCAAGCGCACATAGCTGAACTGGACGTTCTCCGTGAAGGGGGACCTGCTGTCTGTGGACACGGCCAGCCACACAGGACATGGACACGCACACATACATGCATGCACAGAGACAAACACACACATGTATGCACGCAGACACACACACACAGCACACATGCTACTGAATAACTATATGGTCTATAACTGTCCACCTGTAGCAGGTAGAGTGAGGATTAAACTTAACTGCAATGTCATAACACTTAAATCGAAGGAGATCATATCCTTTGTGTGTTCAAGTACTGATGTTTCTAATCATTCTTTAAAAAGCAGTGACTTCTCTGTGTTTCCGGTTTAACATGCACTCTTTTCCCCCTGCTCTTTTTGTTGCCTTTGGACAAGGGGATAAAGAGAGGAGACTGGGAAAAGTTTTATTTGAACCAATTGTGTCCTTTGAGATGGCACAATTGCGGAACCCACTGGAGAAACAAAATAATCCAACAATCGGAAGTCCGTTTGATTGATGGCTGGGTAGGGCCCAACTGAAAGGCATGCTATGGCTAATTAAATTTTCCCCTGTCACTGCCAGACAATGTGCAGTGCTGAGACATTCAAAACATTTCAGACCGCACTACTTACCCCCACGTATTTCTTTCATATTTGGCTCATTCTCAGTTTACTTTAATCTAAGCAGCCTCGAGGTCTGGTTCCTGTTATCAAGTTTGTTGCATTAAATGTAGGCAGTGCCTGGTTAATCTGCATTGTTTTAACGAATGAAACCTCTGTACCTGAGTGAGCTGCGTTCAGGCTCTCCTTCAGTCTCTCTTGACTACGTTTCAAGTTGCACTTTCCTGTGCCAGACTTAAAAGTGGCCGTGGTCTTAATTCGCAGGACACTTGACATTTCTGGTCCTATGGTACAAAGGAAATAATAGCACATTGTTAACCTTTGATCAAAAGGAAAAATCCCTTGACTTCCATATGTCTATAAATCAAAATGCAAATACTGAAGACTTGATTTGGTATGAAGTTGTTTTGCCTTTATATGTTGTGCTTCTGGTTGTTTACGTCAGGCTAGAGTGACAGAGGCTGATGCAGATCTGTGATGGTGTGTACTTGCCCAAGCAATACGAGCCACTTCCATTCCTTTGTGCTCCAGCCAAGCAGGGCAGAGGCATTCCACAGGTCACTGTATAAGAATCCTCCGTCCCTGTAAACACACACAGGGGCATGAGACAGGCCACCACAGACAAAAGGCAGAGCCACAAAAGGCCTGGCTGCCAAAAGCAAACAGACGGCGTGCCGGAACATGAGGCTGCGCTGCTCTGCAGACTGATAGTAGTAGTAACTAAATATGTGTCCCAAATGGTACCCTATTTCCTGTATAGGGCACTACCCTTGACCAGAGCCCTGTGGGCCCTGGTCAAAAGTTGTGTACTATGAAGGGAATAGGGTTCCATTTGGGATGCAGTCTGATAGTAGTAGTAGTAACTGATAACTCACCACTGGTGATATGGACCTGGGACTGGCAGGTCAGGTAGCAGCGGTCACCTCCCTCCTGCCTGCTACAGTTCAAGGTCGGTTTAGAGGGGGGCTTTGTTGCTGGGAAACCCTCTGCCTCTAGATGGAAAGCATAACAAACTCAAAGGTAAAGAGCAGACTTGGACCGTGGTAGACAGACATACAGACAGACAGACAGACAGACATAGAAGTTGTGAGAAGTTGTGGGAACAGAGTGAAACCTATCCAAGGAGACAAGAAGACAATGGGAACAACAGCAATTGCCTTTTTTCTGTTTTTGTCCTAGGTTTTAAACAAAAGACCAGAGAGAAAGACACAGAGCAGTAAAGAGAAAGAGAAGAAAATAACTCAAAGTATCTCCTGTTTTTAGTCCCCAAAAGTTTCAAAACATACATGTGATACAACCACTGATTTGATGTCAAACACTCCCCAAAGGACAACTCAGGGAGCACACACACCAAACCGTGCACGGCACACACCCTAAACCTTCTAGAGCCCCCCCAGGCCTGAAGGGGCACTGTCTTACCGATACAATCCTTTTTGTTCCAGTGTAGCTTATCGCCAGGGTGGCAGTGGCACTCAAACCCACCCATGGTGTTCTCACAACCCTGCTCACAACCTCCATTGTTCACACTGCACTCATTTATGTCTGAGAAGAAAGCAGGGAAAACATCCATATGTTATTAGCAGCATCTCTCACCTCACTTCATTCATAAAGCATCCATCCTTTTTTCAGCAAAAAATACTAAAAACACCAACATGAACTATTCAGAATGGTGTGAAATGGTATAGATGGTACCAAAGCTTTTTCACCATAAGCATAATACCCTATACACATTAGTCTTATAGAAAACACCAACATGAACTATTCAGAATGGTGTCAAAGCCCTTTCCCCATACCATAAGTATAATGCCCCATAAGCATTCATCGTATAGTCTTACCTCCACAGTGGGCCAGTCCATACAGGGTGTACCCTTTGTTGCAAACACACTCAAAACCACCAGGGGAGTTCACACACGTGTGACCACATGTCCTTTCGAAATAACACTCGTCTATATCTGTAATCAAAAGCAGAGGGATATTATTTTTCAATTTAAGGTAGTAGATATTGGGGTTTTACATTGTACAGCATGGTATCACTACGTGATGAAATGTGGCATTGTCTTTTGATAGTTAATGATAGAGACAGCAACGTCTTAATGACGCGTTGTATCAGAGGGAAGAAATCAGTTTGTACTAAACGTTAAGCTTTATTATAGCACATGTTAAGGATCTTCAGAGGAATCCTGCAAGTCGATACTGGCAAACCGTTCAGCCTCCCACCCTCTGTCTTATCTTCCACCAGCACACCTACACAGAACAACAGCCCAGTATAGTGTGCTGTCTCAGCCCCTTCCCCAGATGTAGGGCAGACGGGCAGGAGAGTGAAGAGAAGAGGCCTACCCTGGCAGGAGTGCTCGTCAGTAAGCAGCTTGAAGCCCTTCCAGCAGTTGCACTCAAAGCTGCCGATGGTGTTCCTGCAGAAGTGGTCGCAACCGCCGTTGTGTAGCTCACACTCATTAATGTCTGTGAAAGGCAAATGATAAAACAGTTATTATTCAGACAGACATACACTCCCCTCCATATGTATTTGGACAGTGAAGCAAGTTTTTTTTATGTGTCTCTATACTTATGAAACTGTACATAATGTCAGCTTTTATTTGAGGGTATTTCGATACATCTCTGTTTTGCCGTTTAGAATTGAAAGCACTTTATGTATCTAGTCCCCCCATTTAAAGAAGTCATAAGTATATCACTTTTAGTGTATTAAAGTTGTCAAAAGGTTAGCACTTGGTCCCATTATCCTTGCAAGCAAAAACTACATCAAGCATTGCGGTTTGTTTAGGTTGTGTTTTGGGTATGTTTTGCCCAATAGGAACTGAATGGTGAATAATGTCTTGTGCCATTTTGGAGTCACTTTTATTGTAAGTAAGAATAGAATACGTTTCTGAACACTTCTACATTCATGTGGACGCTACGATGATTCTGGATGATTCTTGAATAATGATGAGTGAGAAGGTTACAGAGGCAGAAAGAATGATCTCACTCATCATTATTTATGATTCTTTCATGATCTTTCTTAATCATGGCATTATCAGGATTAATTTAGAAGTATTCAGAAACATCTTATCTACTCACTTAGAAAGGAAATTACTCCAGTCATCATTTAACCATTCAGTTCCTGTTGGGCAAAACATAACCCAAAACACAACCAAAAAAAACTGCAAATGCATCCAATGAGTTTGTAAAGTCACAAGCTTGATATAGTCATTGCGTGCAAGGAATATGGGACCAAATACTAAACTTTTGACTACTTTTATACACTATAAGTGAATTTGTCCAAA
The DNA here is from genome assembly GCF_020615455.1 of Coregonus clupeaformis. Lineage (NCBI taxonomy): Eukaryota > Metazoa > Chordata > Actinopteri > Salmoniformes > Salmonidae > Coregonus > Coregonus clupeaformis. The sequence continues at coordinate 79,461 of NW_025534377.1, read as the reverse complement.
TACTTATGAATTCTTCACAAGGGGGGGAACTTGATACATAAAGTGTTTTCATTTTTAAACGGTAAAACAGATATGTATGAAAATACTCTAAAATAAAAGGTGACATTCTGTACTGTAGCCTCATATGAAACATTTGATCAAATCCAAAATACTGGAGTGTAGAGCCAAATGAAAAATTTTAGCTTCACTGTCCAAATACCTATGGAGGGGAGATGTGAAGCTTGTTAAATAAAAGTACATTGACCTGAATAATAAGAGATGGAGATAAAGATGGCCTGCCTCCAAAATGGCACCTATTCCCTATAAAGTGCATTACTTTTGACCAGAGCCCTATGGGCCCAGGTCAAAAGTAGTGCACTAAATAGGGAATAGGGTGCCATTTTGGAGGCAGGCCATAGAGATGGAGTTGAGATTCTTGGTGGACGGCTGGTCTGACCTTTGCACGTCTTCCCGTCAGGCTGCAGAGTGAAGCCCACAGGGCAGCTGCAGCGTACGCCTGTGGATGTGTCCTTACAGGTGGAGTCACACCCCCCGTTATTCACGGCACAGTTCTCTGAAAGGCCAACGTGAATAGATTCAATGTCAACATGCTCCTGTTGTGTACTGTACTGAATAAAGTGTTATAAAAATGCCTATACATCATGTACTGTCGTTATTGTGCTATTGCCAAAGTCTGGTTTTTAACCCTACCAACAGACATTGAGTAGACAACAGCAGTAGTCATAGACACTGAGCTAGCAACCCAGTCACATACATACAGTCAATACAGTGTTTTACTAGGTGTGAACATTGACACAGCACACCATGACTGACAGTGCTATACATTGGGCAACCCAACGCCATCCCCATCCTAAACGGAAGGAAAACATGTGAAATGTACCACACTGTCACAAAAGCATATTTTTCAGGGGAGGAATTGGGTGGTGAGAAAGTAAGGGTCCATAGTCATTTCACAGTTTGCTCTAAAGCCTGTGGAATGCCTTAGTTTACTGGGCCTTGCTCTTCTCCCCTTTGAAAAACACCTCTGGCTGATTCCTGGCGGCGTAACCCATGGTAACTAGTCATTCAAATAGTCCAACTGACAGAATCCTCTCAGTCAGTAGCTGAGTCTGTTTGGTTTAGTTATTTTAGGCTGTATAGGTAACAATGGGTAATAACAGTGGAAATTGTGCAATTATACAATTTTTACCCATGAGCAGTCTGCGCTTGACACGTTTGTCAACCTCAGTGAAGGACATGGCGTTGTGATCAGAGCTCTCAGTAGTTGTCTCATCTCGCTCTGTAACACAGACAGTGGGTGACGTGAGTAACAGTCAGTAACCTAACCAACAGAATACACATAGATACATACACAGTGTTTTAGCCTAACTAAAATAAACATAAGTAAACATTTAAGAAAATGGTTTGCACTAAGTTGCCTCCTGTTCTGTTCTGTCTGCTGATGCACAGTAGCTGAACTGCACAGTGCACGCCTTGGCGCGCTGTAAGTGTAGTCTACCTCCCCTGGATGTTCTTCTGTGTTCCTCTCTGTAACAAGTAACATGTTTACACCTAAGGCATGCAGTGTGGCTGTCTATGCGTGTGGCAGATAAGACAGGAGATGGAACTGTGAGATGGAGATGGAGACAACTCAGTGATAATCCAGGACCCCACACACACAGCAGCGCCGCGGGAGGAACAGATACTACTGTACGTCTCCTTCCTATCTGATGGCTGATGCTTATCATATCCACGGTGTGCAAATGGAAGAAATACACACTGGCTATCAGGAGAGCTGGCAAGCTCCTCAAAAGGATTGCCATTTCATCCACAGGCTCAAGATGTGATCATTTAAACAGGTGCGTTTCAGTGGGGGAGAGTAACAAAAAGGAGGAGAATGAAGAAGTGTACAGATGGAAATATCTAGAAGGATTCAGTCCATTTCACCGATGTTGACTAAGTAAACTGGTTTGCCATACGTAGAGATGCTTACAGGTAAGTACCAGGTATGTAAGTAAGCCTGGATGTGGTTTGTGGTTGGTCATCTCTTACCTACACAGGACCTGCCATCAGGGTGCAGGGTGTACCTCACATGACACCTGCAGATGGGCCCCTGCTCCATGTCCTCGCAGGTGTGCTGGCAGCCCCCGTTACCATGGTTACAGGTCACTAGGCCAATGACACAAAACTTGGGTCAATTCCAAAGTTCAACTCATGTGTTATCTAAACAAGACTCTTGGTTGACCTGGCTATACGTTCAATCACAAAACTTCACACATACAGATGCAGCCTCTTTGGTTCCTGGCCAGCTCGAATCCTGGGCGGCACTCGCAGGCCACTCCTCCCTTGGGTGTCTCCTTGCAGATGTGAGCACAGCCATGCTCCTTATTCATACAGCTAAGGCCCTCTGGGAAAGAGAGGTAACACTTTACATTAGGTTGCTCCTATACCTGTGTAATAACACTGTAATTACACTACTAACAACATTGTATTCACATGTTGTTACATATAGTACATCGTAATGAAATACAGAGGCAAAACAACTCACACTGCGCAACATAAATTATGTCTCAAGATAGATTATTGAAGCCCCCTGACTAGAAATCTGCCACAACCCATGGACCAACAATACCACTTCCTAGAGAGGGCTGATGCATTCAGCTGACATGCAAGTGCAGTGGACCCATCAAATGTGCAGTGGACCCCCCTTTTGCCCTCAGAACAGCTTCAATTCTTTGGTGCATGGGCTCTACAAGGTATTGAAAGCGTTCCACAGGGATGCTGGCCATGTTGACTCCAATGCTTCCCACAGTTGTGTCAAGTCGGCTTAAATATTTTGTCTTGCCCATTCACCCTCTGAATGGCACACATACACAATGTCTAAAATGTCTCAAGGCTTAAAAATCCTTCATTTAACCTGTCTCCTCCCCTTCATCTATACTGATTGAACTGGGTTTAACAAGTGACATCAATAAGGGATCATAGCTTTCACCCGGATTCACCTGGTCAGTATATGTCATGGAAAGAGCAGGTGTCCATAATGTTTTGTACACTCAGTGCATATGGGAGTCAGAATCATATTATTATCTTCTAACCTAATACCATCATTGGCCTTCTCCCAGGTCACCGTAGAGAGAGCAGCTTCTTTAAACTTATGCTGCAACGGCTGAGTGGATGTGCTGGTAGGATTTAGCAACTTTTCCAAGGGAAACCCAATGTAGTGAAAAGCTTTTGCATCTCTTCATTCCATTTAGTGAGAATAAAAAAACACCTGTGGCTAAGAAGCTACCGACACATAAAAGGGAGCTTTATTCTAATGTAAGACACAGGCCACAAAAGCCCAAGTGTTGCAGTTATTAACTTGTTTTGTTCTCTGGGACACAGGGCTCTTTTCCCACAGCATGGGCCCTTTGAACCCCGACTGCTCTAGATAATGCCACAGAGAGGGGACCCGACTTAACAGCTGTCATCCCTTATTGTGCTGTCAATCACACTCTTGTATGTGAACATTCGAGAATTAGCTCCATAATTCTCTGCTGTGCCCCTGACACGGCTTAGTAGCCTACCATAACACACACACACATACACACACACATAGGGACGCACACACACACACACACATAGACTGAGACACAAACATACGAAACATGGATGGACCGAGACACAACAGACATGCGTGCACACACACACTCACGCATGCACACACAGACAGACACACAGACACACACACATACACACACATACACACATTTGAAGGTGGGAAGGAGAGTTGGCAGGTATTCCAGGGGTACTCACCCACAGAGCGGTGGATACATGTGTGCTGGTTGTCACTGAGGAAGAAGCCCTCTTTGCAGCGGCACTCATAACTTCCCATGGTGTTGACACATGTATACTGGCACCCTCCATTGTTGAACACACACTCATCCACATCTGCAGGGAGAGCCAGGACATGACTTCTCAGAACAATGAAATAACTGAATGAATGTTAATGAATTTCTAGGCTAAGTCTTCATGAAAACTATAAAGAAATATTACATCAAATCTCTATTTACCTGGCTGTCACACATTGTTCAATGGCCTTAGCACAATATAAACCAATTCCCTATTGATATCATACACTTTTAATGCCATCCTAATTCACTGTATAGGCCTAAAGTTACATCTGCTAAATGATTGTCAGACACTCAATACATCAAATGTTGTTTACCTTATAGCTTGAAATGTTTCTTACCTAGACAATTATGTCCTTCGTGCGCTAAATTGAATCCATCATGGCAAGTGCAACGATAATTGCCTGGTATGTTGTTACATTCGTGTACACAGCCACCATTGTACTCGATATCGCATTCATCAATGTCTAAGAAAAGGGAGTCAAGTCAAGATTGATTAATGTTTGCCATTTGAGCATTTAGTGGAAAAGGGTCCTTTCAAATGATGGGCCACATAATTTAAATACAAATCCATGCATTATGCCAAGGTTTATGATATATAATCAAAATGTCATTGAAACTTGTATTGGTAATCCATGGAGCTCTTAGTCCAAAGAATTCAAATGTGTCTCATATGATCCGAATACAAACATGAGTGATGAAAGGAACAAGGAATTACAGAGGAGATAATTACCTTCACAATGTTTACCGTCGCCTTTAAAGCCTGCTTTACACATGCACTTGTAAGAGGCTTGGGTATTCTGACAAATAGCATCAATGTGACAGCCATCACTTCCTTCTGCGCATGGATCTGGATTTGAAATACACATTATGGCATAAAATGTTAACAGAACAACATTTCGTTATGAAACTCAAAAATCTGTATTTTAGTCATGTACATTAGGATTCTGGGATGAATGTGCTCCTCATTAAATCCCCGATATTCAATTCAACACTGAATAATTTCAGTTAAATAGGTAAAAGTCTAATTCACCAGGTTCTGAGTACTAAAGTTAACAAAACATTGATCCCATTGACCCTGATCCATTATTCCCAAGTGTTCAAATGAAGAAAAAATAAAAGTCAGGACCCATTCCTTATCATTGGTACATTTGTTATTCCTTTTATCAGAAAACAAGTTAGTAGGTAGATTAAAACTTCTTAGGACTTCATTAAAAAAAGCAAACTAACAAAAGAGATTCATCAAGTTCCAATATCTACAATTGAAGCCCATACTGAGTGGGCAAACTATAATAATGTAAAACAAAATTAAGTCTGGAAATTATACATCCTTTGATAACAACAACAACATGAGCGCAAACACTCTTATAAAGCCTGCGTAAAAACAGCCTCTTTGAAACTCAGAAAACGTACCTGGGTTCTCTAGAAGAGCAGCGCTTTGGCGAGTATTTAACAAGAGCAAAAACAAACAAAAGTCCCTTGCAATACAAATAGCTCCCATGGTGATATGATCCAAGTTTAGAGCTCTCCTTAAAAGGACGCGTTTGCACTGAAGTCGTGACCAAGTGTCCGCCTCATTTTCATTCTAACCTGTCAATCGGCCTCACGAGTCGCTTTGGAAAGAGAAAGGAGTGTGTGTGTGTGTGTGTGTGTTGTGTGTGTGTGTGTGTGTGTGTGAGTGACTGTGTGAGTGAGCGCGAGAGAGAGAGATAGTCTCTATTATTTTCTCTATTATTTGTAAACTTTTGTGAGTGTAAATTTTACTGTTCATTTCTGATTGTTTATTTCACTTTGGTATATTATCTATTACACTTGGTTTGGGAATGTAAAAATGTTTCCTATGCCAATAAATCCCTTGAATTGAATTTAGAGAGAGAGAGAGAGAGAGAGAGAGACTACTGAAAACAGAAGCAATTGAGAATATTAGATAAGGTTGTATAACTGATTTTATAACCATAAACCTATAGCCTATAGTGTTTTAAGTAGGCCTAGGAAATGTGTCTCTCTTCTGGCTGGACGAAAAGAGTGGTTCCCGAAATGTTCCTTAAAAGCCTGACTTTGTAAAATAAGTTTAACTCCGCACATCTGCACTGTGCCCTGTTCTGTGTTATTTTTCATCCTCCTGTTGAATAAAGCGGACAACCCTGAATGCCCAATCCTCGAAATAATGGTGGCCATAAATTATCTCATTGTATTTCACACTTGACTGCTCCAGACTTGTGTAGAGTCTTTGTCGGCGATCAAAGTGCCATCCTTTGAAATCCGTCTATTGTCTAAAACTCATTTTGTGGAAATAAGCGCAAGCACAGCTGCGTCGAAGCGCGCGGCTCTGTATCCAATTGAATATACTTTCACAACAGATCTAGGCCTTTGCAGCGTTCAAGTCATGTCGGAAACTCGGGATTTCCGAGTTAAAATAAATGTAAGTTTTTTGCGTAGAGCTTCATATTGGTTGATTATGCGATACTTCTCAAGCGGGAAACTAGGGTATAATCTTTATACAACGAGTATGCCGCGTTCACGTGCTAGTCGGAACTAGGAACCTCCGAGTTAAAATGAACGTAAGTTATTTAAAATGAACGTAAGTTATTTGCTTAGAGATTACTATTGGTTGATTCTGATACTTCCCAAGTGGGAAACTCGGGATCATCCTTATACAACGAGTTAGCAAGTCGTACATTTCCGAGTTCCGACTAGCAAGTGAACGCAGCTTAAGCGAGTCTGACATTTACCGAGTTTCCGACAAGAAATGAACGCGAGATTAAATAGGCAATCGACATTGGAACATGGACTTATGCCGCGTTCAAGTCATGTCGTAATCTCGGGACCTCAGAGTTAAAATGAAAGTAAATTATTTGCGTGGAGCTTCCTATTGGTTTATTCTGGTACCTTCCAAATGGGAAACTCGGGATCCGACTCTTCCGCCAAGGTTAGCATGACGTGAATGCGGCATTATATTGAAGAAGCCTTCACGCAAGCTACTTCACGCGCCTTTGAGTGTTCAACATCAAAGGCGCCTTACCCGCTCAATATTCGATTATCCAAATGAAAATGAGAGGTTTAGGCAACAGAATCGTAGGCCTACCTATGATCATTGATTTCTGCGCACTGCTCCCCTGTGTGGCGCTAGGCGTACTTTCACAAAGTGGGTTGGCATTTCTCAGATATGTCACTTCTTAAGAGTACTGGTGACGAAATTAAAATACAGTAGTTGTGAGCTGTTATACTGAACTAGCGGAAAAAGGCGGTCAAGTTCAACTCATCATAAAATGCATTATTCTTTGCTCTAAATTAAACCAACCCTCTCTCCAATCTCTACCGTGACTAAACAAGTGTTAAGGTTTGAGTACCATCCAGCGGTTGAAATGAGATCACGCAGGTGCAAAAATTATATTTTGTGTTTTATTACAAGACAGAACTAACGTAGTTGTTGAGATACAAAATAATATAGAAAAGAAAAAAATCAAAAGTGCACAAAATGAAAATGACTTGAAGGTCCTAACAGTTCAATTAACAGCATCAGTTTTACAAATGGATTTGAAATAAATAAATATTAAATGACATGACAGATTGAATTTCATAATGTAAAAGGAACGTTCATTCTTATATAAGGCACACCTCATATGATCAAATGTACCATGCAAACGCCAATAAAAATGCATTTCCCTATATTAAAAAACAGTTTAGAATTTCCATCTTGATAAAAGGAAGCAGCATCTCTCCTTTTAATGACATTATTTAAGAATCACATAAATATTTTCAATACTCAACTAACCTGCAACACAAAAGTAAGTGTTTTGAAAACCAAGGTCATACAGTATATTGACACAAACCATTCTGCTGTGATGGAAGTTCAGTTACAGCAAATAAATAACATTGCACAACAGGATACCCTGTCTACTAGCCAGGTGCCAGATCTGTTTCTACTCTTGCAAACTCATTGGCATGACAATGAGTAACAAGAAGTTGGCATGATGGAACAAACAGACTGGCACTCAGACTACCTGTCTGCATGTCTGACAACAAACTGATAATAATTATTGCCACTTACTGCAAAACGGTGCAATCTGAGCATTATTTAACAGAGGTACACATCTTATTGGTTTGACCCGACCACTAACCAGAAACTTATGTTGTCCCTTGAGGCAAAGTTCCATTATGATTATGAAAAATATTAAATATAGCTTTTAAACAAACCACTGAAAAACAATTTGGTAATAACATAAGAGGCGGAGATGGACTTACAAACATTGCTCCTTTAACATTTAGGTCATTTCTCACATTCAAAATGTCTGCATAGTCTCAGCTTTGATTTGCTTTCTGTAGATGAACAAAACAAAACAAAAAACATAAAATACACGTTCAATAACAGAATATCAAGATGCCAACAAACACAGAACATGAATAGTGTAAGTATTGCTTTTGCCTTCATCCTGTGGCCTTCAACTCATCTCCGAGGACAAAGATATGGGTGGTATTCAGCAGGCACAAAACAGTTACTGCCAGAAGTTTTCCAATAACAGAAAGCTAATTTTCTTATTCGGTTGCAAAATCTTTGCTGCATTGTGCCTTACCCAACACAACCCTCCTGAAGTCTTGTAACAAACTTGGGGATTAGGCTAGCCACTTATTGGCCAATGAATGCAAGTGATGCCATAAAATAATGCCTCAATCTAAATATTTTCGTATCTGTACACACTTAGTGGTTTAAAAAGAGTTGTCAAACCTGTAATTTAAAATGGTTCTCATGGCCAAAAGGACAAAACACTCACAAGTGTATATACAAGAACACTTCAACATATGGTTATAAAATGTGCATTTTCATTTCATGGAAGACTATACAAATGACAAATAAATAATTGCTGGTTTTCATTCCAAGGCAAAGATGAGTTCTGCATGCTTGGGTTAACTCAATCTAATGTGATTCACTTGCATGAAATTGCTGGAAAAGCAATTGATAAGCTCATGATACGGAGTGTTTACAAATCTGACAATGTACAATCCTACTCAGTGCTTGCCAAACCATGAATGTGTGGGAAAGAGTGAGACAACGCATGCATGTATACATTTAAAAGGCCATTCATACTGTATAAACTCACTGAAGACCCCTAACTCTCATAGCCCATAGCCCTTTATATATTAAGATGCTATAAATCTAATACCTCTGCTTGAGTGTCAGGGGAACACAAGTATAAGAAAACACTTAAAATGTCCATTCCATCAATGCAAATAAGCTGGTTTTAGAAATCTAGCTGGCGGAGTCTTGCATACCAGCACATGAACACTTCATTGCCAATTAGACAGCTGTAAAAAAAGAATTAAAAAAGAACAGACTTGATGCTGGCAAAATGAACATAATATATACAAATGCTGGTAACCGTAACACAGAAAATAAGCTTTAAACGTTGCAAACCAAATTAAATCAGACCTGGATAGTGTGCCCTTCAAGGCCAAATAGAATTCTGCCTCCTCATCCTATAAATAGTACAACTAATGCCTTTATCAAAACAATTTTTTTGGTTCTTTTTAGTTTTCTGTAAAAAAATATGAACATTAATTCTATATAATAAAATAAAAAAATAAACACAACAAAGCAAAAATAGGAAAATCATTTAGCCGTCTAAATGCACAGTGAACTAATAGGGAATGATTTTGGGGGTAGTCTGCCACTGGAGACAACTTGTAGGGTGCCATTGACACCCCAAGGGGGTGCTCAAGAGCCATCACCAGTCCTCTTTCAGGGCCTCCGGTAGCGGGAGAGGCGGTGGGTGAATGGCAGGAAGGGGAACCAACGTCTCCTGCTTCTTAGAGCTGCAGCATGGCTTGAAGAGACGTGGGTCAATCATCACCTCACCAAAACGCCCTTTGTAGACAATCCCACAGCACACCTTTTGCCTACAGGGAAGATGATGAAGTATCCATTCAATAGTTTGTCCAAAAAGCAAACAATTTTTTTGCAGAATTGTCCCAGATAAATTACAGTACTAAAATAAATAAATTTAGATTTTCCAGACAGACTTCAATTTCATATACTTCATTGACATACCTTTTCCAGTAAGAACGGTCCAGGAAGGAAAAGACAGAAGGAGTGGGGCGCCTCTGTTTGGACTCCACGTCTGAGCCGTCATCTGACTCGTAACTGGGGGACTGGGATGGAGACATGCTTGAGGTCGTGCTGTGGGCATCAGAGTCTGAAAGGACAAACAGGAACATTTTGGTGGCATTCTCTCATGGTAAATGTTTTAGAGGCAACATCATGGCAACAGTACCCGCCCAAGGGGCTAATGACTAAAGTGAAACAAAGACTTATGCAGTAAAACTCTATGGTTAAAAAATGTTGAAGGTGTGCTATTATATGCTATAATTTGGTTGATTTAACAAGACAAGTGACCTACTTTGTCTTTTGAATTTGTGAAGCCTCTTCAGCTTGCTTTTCTTCTTCCCATCACTGTTCTTCATCTTCTTGGGTTTGGTTAGCTTGAAGCCAGGCCCAGCTCTTGCATCCACAACCTAATGTCATATAATACATGTCAATCACTCAACTTCCACATAGCATCAATTACATGAACAATCACAGTGAATCCTCATTGAACTAAAATAAAATAAAATATGGTGCATACATGGTTCCAGTTCTTCTTAGAGCCTTTTGGCAGTTTTTTCCATCTTTTTACTAACAGCACACAGGCATTGCAGATGTCTCCCACACGATCCTCTGACAACCTTGATAAATAATCAAGGAAATGAAAACACACATAAGCACATGATAAAACAACAACACCTCAAGGAAATCAGTAAACGTCTTTACATAACAGACAGTGACAGAAGATTAACTTATATATCAGTGTTTCTGCTGCACTCATTTTGCTGTGGTGCTGCACCACGGCAAAATCATAGCCGCCACGCAACCCAAAAAATATGGAACATGACAAAATATTTCTACTGAGGCGCATTTTGAAGATGCTAGAACATTCCACATGTACTTTTCCTCTGCAAACAAAACAAGTAATTAATAGAAAAATCGAACAACCCCATAATAGAATAGTTTATCTATTTACCTAGTCGTCTTGTTGTGTTCTATGCTAGATAAATATTCCTCTAGTGGCGCATTCATGCTATAAGTGCCATAGGGAGGGAAACATGCATTCTGACAAGCAGTCAATGCACCACAATTCTTGCAATTGCAAAAACAGCAGTTTTAATGGCTTTTGTTAAAAAGAGGGGAATTCCAACTTTCCATTGCTACTTTATTTATTTCTCAACTCCTAAATATGCGTGAACTGCCCCATTTTTTAGCTGAAGCATGGTTAAGCACATTATGCTCTGCAATTTGCAGTGAATGCATAGGGGAGAGTGGGGCTAAATGTAACACCGGTCAATTGTAGGGTGACTTGGGGTACAACGCCTCGCTACCTTAAAATAATTTGGGATGCCTTAAATTGTGATGAGACAGATTATATTTTTTGTTGAGCAAGAGAAGTTGAAACCAGGGAAAGTGTTGGGGGGGAAATTGTGTCATGAAGTGGTTTCTGTGAGAAGTACAGGCAGGGGGCTTTTTACCCCGGGTGGCGAGTTACCCTAAGTTACCCTAACAGGTAGGCCTACATTATATTCAGTGTTTATGCACGTTTTTTGGGACATAAAATTAATCAATATGATAATAACTAGTTATAAGATCACATTTGAGATCTGGCTAATGATTAGCCCAATAGGGTAAATGCAGATAGGCAACCCCATGCTTCAGCCTATTTATTTGCACTTTGCTGCATTAGTTGGGCTAAAAGTGATACTTTTTATTGCTAATAGCATACCTGATAATATGCATGTGATAATATGGACCATGAATAGTCTATATACTGTACATGGCCCAATATGTTGAAATAATTTTACCAATGTGTTATTGGGCTAATTTTTGGAGGTGGAAATTCTATTTTAGATGGTGTCAGCATACTTATTTTAATTCATTTTGGAGTAGAATGTCCTTTTAAAAAGTCGCCAGAACTGAGCTCCCCCCCACTCCGTGACCTTTTCCCCCCACTTCTACACATTTTTCCAGAGGAAACACTTCTATATTAAATCATATTCTGAACCAGTGCAAAGTTAACATCACTGTTCTTCAGACAGCAAAAAAAATAAGGTACGCCATCCTAATAATAAAGGTACGCCATCTTCCTAATTCAATCTGGTGACCATCACTCGTTTGACCTTTTATTGCATACAATCACCGGGGGGAAAACTGGTGCAAACTCAGCATTAACATGAATTACAATATACAATACAGAAATAAAAGTGTGTTTAATCGTCCCGAAAAAGGAAGTATTTGATTAATGCAATGTTATCATGTCCATAGACTTAATGCTTACCCAAAACATAGCCTGAAGGTTTCTTCATATCTGCTGCTGTCAGTAAAGCGTGAACTGGAGGACTTGGTCTTGCAAATGCAACATCCTTCATGGCTGCGATATATTTTCGACTTGTGAAAACCAAACATGATGATCAATGGGAAACCTACAGAGAAAGAACAAATAGATTACAAAAGGATGGCATCCATTTAATGCAGAATAGTAATAGCACTGTTACGTTACTGCTGTAATGCTTTCCCCTGGTGGAAAGGGGCGGGTCACCACATGTGGTCAAAACATTGGGTTATTTCCATTTAGAAGCCTTATTCTACAATTTCAGCTATCTATGATGTCATAACTTCACGCTGAGACAAGCGTTCTCATATTAATTGACGATTTTAACTACACAAAAAAAACGATACTCAGCACACACAAAAAACATTCCTTCTGTGCAATTAGATACACCTTTTATCAATCCTGCAAGCTATTATACCGACTAATGGCAATCACTTAGCCACCGGTGTTATATCTAGCTAGACATCCCGGTTATTATGCATACACAAGTAACGTTATAGGCTGCGACTCCCATCTCCTTTTTTGTTTCTTGACTGGAGTAGACTATTTTTAACCAAAGCTCGCGGGACAGGAACCAAAGCCTTTGGCAAAGGATGAAATTGGTTGAATGGGTTTTTGAGCACAGACTCACCCAACTAAATCTAGCCAACTATTGCAAACTAGCTATTCCCTTTAGTAGATTACAATACACCAAGGGTACATTGCCAAAACTGTCATTGTATGATTGTTGTTTGCAAGCAATCCACCAAAATAGAATGGCAGCATCTGGCAACCCCCGCTAGTAATGTAATGACGCCATCGTTAGCAAACATGGCTACTACAAATAATCGACAAATTAGAACAGTGGGTCGCTGGTAATGAAAAGTAACTATGCTTTTCTTATTGCAATGTTGATCGTTTATCTGTGTTTAAAACTGATATGTTCCCGTCGGGAAAGTGATTCTCAGTTAACGTTACTTGGGAATCCGAAACAAAAAGCGGGGAAGGAGAACTCCTTTCAGTGAAGAAACAAAAAGCAGCCGAAGTCATAAAAAAAATGCGGCACAAAAAAGTGAATTGAGCGACACTGGCTTGTTTTATAATTTTAAATTAAATTGTTGTAATATTTAACACGCACAATAATTTATATCGTTTCCTTCCCTTTAAATTCAAACGTTCGCCCACTGAGAGCGCCAAATAGCAATCTGACTATTGTTGTTAGCTAGCCTGCTAACGTTAGCTAGCTACCACGCCACGCTCCACATCCATGCTCTCCCATTGTTACAATGACCCCCTTGCTGATATAGTTCGCACGCGACAGACTGAAATTAAATGTAATATATGTAAAACATTAGCATTTACGTTAATTTCTAAATGCAAATAATGTAAAAGGTAAATAACAGTGGACTTACCGAACAAAAACTTTGAATCTTCGCCGTTGTCTTTTTACACACTGCGCATGCCTTACTACTACTGCTGCATACAGCTGGGTTTTAGAATGTAATTAGCATAAAAAAACATGAAAATAAAGCGTCCCATCGTAGAAACACCATATTAGGAGTGTAACATGTCCGTTTGAACACACATTCAACCAATGGGAGCACACTATGCATGGTATTTAATAATATTGGATTCTGGGAGTAGTAGTGAGTATGGAAATGCTTTCCGCCTAATCCTATGTAGTAACACCTCACGAGACTACATGTCCCAGCAAGCATCGTATCAGCAACGTATGAATGGACAAGAAAAAAAACAGGTATCTGAAATGGCGCGAATGAGTTTGTTTACATTTTAAAACCAGCATTTGTTATCAGTGTTTGATTTCTCTGATAGGTCAAATGCTATTCTTTTTGCTCTAAAGTACATATGGGAAATATATGGGGGCGTTTTCAATACCATCAATAACCATATAGCAATTTATAGTGTACTTTCAATACCATCAATAACCATATAGCAATTTATAGTGTTCCAGTCAGTTATAATCCTATAATACAAATATAATAAACATATCCATATTAATGCATTTCTGTAATTTTATTCTTTATATATTTTTTACACTGTACACATTTCCTCACTTAGTAAACACTACATTATACGGCTATGTCAATAAATGTACATCAGTATTGAAAAACTAAAATATATCTCCCAAGATGCTCATGTCGATTGTACATGGAATAGTACAACCAACACAATCCAGACGTTGGCACAGGAAATACATCCTTCACACCTACTTCTATCAAACTGCTGTTGTTATTCATCATCATATGCTGCACAGTAAGAAAAATGGACGAGGTCCAATGATTCTCATCTAGATCTTGGGTTGATTTTTTTGTGTGATGTGGATTATATTGCATAGCAGAAACGCCAACAGTTCAGAGGAGAATTGTTTGCTCTATTTTGAATCTGGCCTTTTATAGCAACCATATGTACCACTCATTATGAATTTAACTGGCAATAAGCTCATACAATTTTCCCTACTGAACAGACATGATGTTGTAAACCTGCCAGGAATGGGCAGAATAGGTGAGGAATAATGAGAAGTTGTTGGAAAGAAGGATGCACTGGTTACAGGTATTTACATGAAGGCTGTCATTTTATAAATGACTCACTTTCCAAGTCATGGTTATGATGAGTACTGTACTGTTGAAGAGTTCTGTGTCAAGTGTGAAGCATTGACATGGCCGTATACTGATACTTCTCCAACTGAATACATACTGTGCATCACTAGCATACGATACATTATCTTATTCACGGGGGGAGCCAGGAGCCTCTTCTTAGGCCAAGTTATTCCATATAGAAGAGTTGCATACTACGGTACTTCCAGGGGGATTGATCCAAACTTACACACTGTCATATTGATGTAGGTGAATCAGTTTTCCATCCTTCACAAACATCTATACCATGTCATATTCATACTTATAAAGCATACTTCTACATCATTTGCTTCAAGCTCTGCATTATGACAGTTAGAATTAGAACAGAGCAAGCAACTTGACAGACATATCAAAATAATACTGTTCTTCTCCGAAAATATATTAACAATTTTTGTTCCTTGTTTTCCTTTTTAGAATATAGCCATTGTCAGCAGTTCACAATAACAATGAAAATATTTAGCTTTCAATAAAGCAGTATAGAACAGGTGGGTTATCTTCTTCAACAATGTGAAAATCATGGATCGTAATAGAAAACATATTCTTAACGTCTAACAGCAACATTGTTGAGGATAGAAATAACAACACATTTTGAAAGGCTCATTGCATTTAATATATGGCAAATGTAACAGTAGCTTTAATATAAGCCAGAAATCGTGCCTTAATTGTTCAAGTCTCTTTCCGCATAAAAATGTTTAATTGTTCTTTAGTGGTCCCTAACAGTCTTCCTTAGTCAGGTCCAATTGGTGCAAACGAAGGACGGCCTAGATACCGATCCCTTTGACAAGTGAAGCTTCTAGGGTAATGTTGAATTCCTGCAAAGTCTGTAGCACTCTGATCAGAGAATTTACCAATGAGCGGTCCTTTATCAGTGCTGTGTCCTCGTACATTTGCACCGTGATTGGACAGTCTGCGAGGAGAGCGATCCAGTGGTGTAACAAATGGTCCCTAGGAAGAGCAGAGAGAAACAGGAAGTTTAACAGACTGACTTCAGGGAACTTTTTTAGTAAATCCTCATACCTGCTAAAAGACAGGATAGGAAGGGCTCAAGCTTGGTTATGACTGAGGTATTATTTACGTTGCATTTAGGCATGTCTGGTCTCGTTATGTGCCACTTAAAAATATTTCTGACAAAGAACAAAGAGAAGGTATTTCATTGAAGTGGCAGGTGCATTTGAGCCCTGTTCTGCCACAAAGGGTTGAGAGAGAGCAAGAGGAAGACTAAGTTGTCATAACGAAGGAAAAGGAAAGGGGATACCTAGTCAGTTGTACAACTGAATGCATTCAACTGAAATGTGTCTTTCGCATTTAACCCAACCCCTCTGAATCAGAGAGGTGCGGGGGGCTGCCTTAATCAATATCCAACTAGCAGGATATATACTGTACATTTTGAACTAGTGTGTGGAAGCTTAAGGTGGGACTATACAACCATAAAAAGAATTGTATTTCTATGTATACAACCTCCCACAAATACACACACACTCATACAATGCCCAACAGGATAGGCAGACACACAGTGTGAGGGAGAATAACTGAAGCAGGAGGCGGAGGGAGGGATCACGCTAGCGCTACAGAAAAGGACGAAGCTGCCCACTCTGTTATCGCATTGATAAATGCTGTGCTGCTATTAGAGAGATAATGAAAACACCTCTCTTTCAGTTGAATTGAAGATGTCTTGTAAAACATCTCAAACAATCTAATTGCCCTTTTGACCAGGACATTTAGTGCTGTACAATGAATTCCCCATTAAAATGTACCTGATGATAGCTGTTGTTCTGTGTGTGTTTGTGAGGCTACAGAGGAGATATTACCTGGCACCCAGACACACCAGCATCTGGAACTTCCCATCCTTGCCTATGTTCCTAGATGTGCTGTTGATGGCCCGCATGAAGCGGCAGAAGTGGCGTACTCTGGTTTGCCAGTTCTCATCTGGAGTCACCTCCCTCTGCTCAGCACTCTCAAAGTACACTTGTGACTTTTCTATAAGGAGAAATCACAGACAAAAGACATCGATAAGAACAACCTCATCCATTAGCATGGCACGGAAGATACTGTATATATTCAGGTGTAATGGTTGTGTATTGGAGGCTTTACCTAAGAGGTCCCAGATGAAGACATTCTTAAAGAGGCGTGGGGATTTGAAGCCATGCTGGAACACCTGCTCTAAAGCCCAGACTAGACCATACTCCCCACACAGCAGAAGGGTCAGACTGCCCCTCTATAGAAAAACAGACAGGGAAAGTTTGTGACTGATATTGTCTCTTTTCAAAGCACCCTGGTCCAACACATCAGTTGTGGCCATATGAAACGGTTCATTCGGAACACATGTGAGTGAGACTATGATCAGTGTTGCCTGCAGTGTACAGACAGTGTACAGACAGTGTACAGACAGTGTACAGACAGAGGACCCACTGTCTCCTTCACTGTGATTAATAATAGACAATGTGGCGGGGGGTTGTGTCTCTCACCTCCTTCTCTGGCTTGTGGAAGTGCTTCACTATCCCATTGATGGCTTCTCCCACTCCCTCTTGGATCTGACCAGTGTTCAACTCTGGATAATGGGAAAGAGTCAGTCAATATCTGTCCATGCCAGCAGACACAAGACCCTCAAAAGTGATCTAAAGGCACGGACACACCGGTAGCGTTGCCGGCCGAGAGTACCTCTGAACAGTGTGCCGGCCGTAATTCGCAAAACCGAGTGCTGGTCCCTAAAACACACCACGGTGAAAGAACTGCAGACAAACGGCATTCGGTTCGGTGTGTGCAGTCCCTTGTTGAAGATTTTTGGTTATTATTGTCTATTTTTGCAGTGTATTTGAATGGTCACTCACTTGGTTTGCTGTTTGGTGAGATGGTGACGAACCTCCTCATCATCCCAGGGGACTGCTGCATGGGGGGCGTACGACACATTCTGTCCTCGTTCTCTGAGTTTGGTGTCACTAGCTCTCCCACCAGGACCCTCTCCAGACTGCCATCGTCCACCCCCTTCCCCAGCCACCGGCCACACGGGAACCTACACACACACACACACACACACACACACACACACACACACACACACACACACACACACACACACACACACACACACACACACACACACACAGTACAATATAACAGTTAGCCAAAGCTTCAACAGGGTCTTTCTTGTGAGTAGATGCCACTGAAATCTCTAGCATAAGGCAGCTGCTACCAAATCTTTCACTCACTTGTAAGCATGCCCTGTGATCTCATTCCGGACCATAACATACTCCACAAGCCACTTGGCGTAAAGGCCTGAGTTATCATGGCCCATCTGCACTGTGGTCAGCTTGCCCAGGTTCTGGCACTGTGACAGAGAGAGAAGGCAAAGGGCAAAGGTCATGTTAAGGTGAATATATCTTGATATTATTATCAATACCAAGAATATTAAATCTTGAGGGGAGCACCAACCTCAAAGGTGATCTCCTGAGTGTGCTTGGGGACCTGGAGCACCCCGGTCTCAGCCAGCTCCCCAGACACACACACCCAGGGGTTGGCTGTGAACATGGAGCCTCCTAGTTTCTTACTGGGAATCACCAGCACATGGTATGGGATCACTGTGGGACAGAGAAGAGAGGGAAACCTGAAATCACTCAGTCAAGTACAGTCTGGTCACAAGAAGAGCTACCTCTGTCTTCAGTATATTTCTCAGCAAGCATCTCAAATCCAGGAAAACGGTTTAGCCAGGAATGAAGTCTAATGAATCTATTACTCTAATTGAATGAAGTCTACCCAGCTTCTGGTTACATGGTGTTCAGTGTCGTGGCCAGGTTGTATGGTATTTGCTGGCACTCACTGATGGTGGTGAAGACATTAGTGAAACAGAAGTAGTCCACAGCGTTGAAGGACAGGAGGTGGTACAGGAACTGCTCTTTCTCATCGTCACAGCGCAGAAAAGCATAACGCTTGTATAGTTTCCTGCAAAAGAAACAAAAGCAACAAAAAACTTCACAAAAACAAATCAGTTTAGCATTTCATATGATGTAATGATTATAGATTGAACAATAAAAAAGTCTGGAGCCTAAAAGGCTGAATCAATAGCTGATGAATGTGTTTTCCTTGGTAAACAACTGGATAATGTTAAAGGAATGGTCCCAATGCAATACCTCCATAATGAATCTCCCTGAACGTGACCCACTTCACCACCATCTCATCAATTATGAAAACAATTGTAAATGTTTAATAGGTGATTGTACTATGACGTTTGGATCTGTCAAAAGAGCTCATATATTATGCATGCATAGTTTTCAGACATCAGGTTGATTCATGTGTATGAGACTGAGTGGGACCTTCCAATATAAATGAGTGAGGATGAATAAGGAGACTGACCTAAAGGGAATGGGGTATTATCCCAATTACTGAGGCAGAGGCTCTTATAAAAACATTTGTGTTTAGCTCGATATGCTCGTTGTATACTAGTCCTTGTTGTTTTCCTCACTTTGTAAGTTCATGGTCAGACAGCAGCTTTTTGAGGTGCCTGGACAGCAGTTTCTTCTCCATGGAGAGCCTCACCCAGGCCCTGGCCTTGCCCACGTCTGTCTTGATCTCCCCAATGTTCTGGATGTGTCTACGGAGGATACAGTACACAGCACAGAGGTCAGAGGAGAAAAACACACACAAATGCACATATACACACATACACAAACAGTCATCCTTTCAGAAATGGTCTATAATATTGTAGCATGTTTTGCATCCTTTGGCCAAGGTGAGCACAGAACCCCAAACCTAATATATGAGAAGATGGAAGAGCAGCGACAGTCCCTCTGAACAAGGTGATAGATGTCTGCTGCATGTTGTTTTCACCACAGCCCTGGATTCCAGAGCATGCAGGGCTGAGAGAGGGGTAGTCAGCCCAGCCAGAAAGAAGCCGTAGCCAGCCCCAGACTCCCTGGTGTTTAAGCCAGCCTCCTGTCATCGCTCCCAGCCACTATCATGCCCTCCATGTCCAGACACATTCCCTTCCACTCCACCTCTGCCAGTGAGCACTGAACTGTCTGCGCTATAAGTGCTCCCTATGCACCCCTCCTCCTCTCACATCCCCCCTTTTCCTCCCCCTCTCCCCTCACTCTCACGAATTAACCCAATTTCCTCCACTCCACTCTGTTCCCCATGGCAACAGAACAAAATATCAACATTCACAATGCAGATTGTTATTGCATGAATGGTATTGTAAGAAAAACAATGGTTATCTGTAATCTGCAGACTGACTACACAAATCTACCTCATGTAGAACAGAAATAGAAATGAGAACAATGTAGAATAATGAAGAGCACAGCAAGGTAAATATGAAAGTCAATATGTAGAATGAAGCAACCTGGTCAACCTTTATTGTCCATTTAAAGTAAAGATACCCAAATATAAATATTTATCAATTAAAATGTGCTCGTATATCAATGCGACAAAGCACAAATGAAAAAGCATCAATGGAAAATTCTGGATCCTTGGAAAGAAGACGTGTGTGTCTGTGCAGACATGTGATCAGAGTAGACTTCTACAACAGACTACTGCACAGCTGCCTGGTATTGCCCTGAGCCAGACCCCGCTCTCCCTGGCTTGGTCTGCAGGGGCCTGCAGGGGAATCAGGCTGTAAGTAACATGCTGTCACACAGATTAGCCCAGTTCTCTTTACCACCTACTTCACACCACACCAGGAATGACGTCCTGCATGACTCAACACCACTGGCTATGGTGCACTGTAGACATGACAATGGTCTCTGACTGCCTTAACACATAATGCATCCCATAAACTATTGCCTACTCCAGGATTCCTCTCAGCCTGGCTGAGCACTACTGTGGATAAAAGTGTCTGCTAAATGAACTAGTGTGGATAAAAGTGTCTGCTAAATGAACTAGTGTGGATAAAAGTGTCTGCTTAATGAACTAGTGTGGATAAAAGTGTCTGCTTAATGAACTAGTGTGGATAAAAGTGTCTGCTTATATTGGAAAATGAACTAGTGTGGATAAAAGTGTCTGCTAAATGAACTAGTGTGGTTGTGTTTCAGAACAATCATACTGGTATACAGTGGCGACCGTCATTCAGGGCAGGTGGGGTTTTGAGCCCCACCTGTTTAGCTATAAAAAAAAAATATATATATATATTTATATATAAATGTTGTTGCCTGTTTTTCATGTTATTTTGGCATTAATACATGTCACATATCAGTTTGCAAACAATCATTGAGTTAATGAAGACGCATACAAACTTGGTCTCTTTTTTGCTTTTTTGAGTAAGGCAGCTCCAAAATGCAGGTGTTTCAGCCTAGCTCAGTGCTTTCTGTGTTGGTGGGGCAGCCAGCGGAAAATACGGAGCATAGGGGTTGTTAATGTTCTCTAGTTGCGCCGTGTTTGGCTCAGAGTTCTGTCACTCATGGGGAAAACTACGTCACCGCAAAATCTACGGGGAGAGCTCAAAAAGTCAAGCCCCTTGGGTGCTGCCAGTTACATTAGAAGTGCCCATCCAAGAAGGCTCAAGGTCATTGGCCACAGATAAAATGACTTCAAATCACGTTATATCTACCGTAGCTTTGATTGGACTGATCATGTCAACATCATACTTTCAAAATCTTAGCTAGCAAGCTAGACAAGCAGTCATCATCATGAATCATGTCAACAATCTACTGGCAAATCCTTTTCAATCCTTGTCATATGAAGACAAATTATAGATAAATGTATCGGTGCTCATCGGCCATAAACATTACACAACACGTTGGAAATCGCAAATTCAACAATGAGTGGTTTGGAAGGAATCAGTGGCTAGGGAACAACTGGGAACTAAAAAATAAATAAAAATGTTGGGAACTGGGAAACTTGAGTTCCACTCAAATCCAGACTCATGATCACTACGCTTTGTTTCGAATTCCAATTGTTTTCAGTCCAAGTTTGAAAGCACCAGAGAATGCCAGACTTTGATGACAAAGTTTGATGACAAAATTTTGCCCCACAAGGACCGGCCGCGCCACCTTCCTGTTCAAGTGAGCACAGCACAACAAGGTGAGTCCAAAAATGTATTGTATGCCGCTGCATAAATGATGTAATATGCCAGGGAGATATGTATACTGTAGATAAGAAAGTAATACTAAGTGTAAGTTGTGTAGTAAGCTGTTAGTAGCCCATGTGCCTCACCCTAATAATTTGGTCCCTTTCCCCCTCATAACTTAGCCTACTGTTCTGACTTGGTGGTGCACATGTAGCCTATAGCCTGTTTTAGAGAAATGTAATCTTTGAATATTGTAAGAGCTTTCATTGTCTGCTTATATGCCCCCTTTATTTATCATACGGTTCTGACTTGGTTTACAGGGAGAATACTGTAAGAACGGCCTATGTTCTGAATTCTGTCGCTGTACATTTCAAATGTGCTGAACAAATAGTTATATTGACTATGTCCGCTAAAATCGACACTGCTAGTATAGCATTCGGACCAGACATGAGGGGCCAGACATGAGGACCATGAGGAATGTAGGTTAAGTCTGATCAAATAGAGCACAAAGATGGAAGGCTAAGCATTCAGTATATGCTGTACAGTGTGTATATCAGTGTTTCCGCTGCACTCATTTTGCTGTGGTGCTGCGCCAAAAAATATGGAACATGAAAATATATTTCTGCTGAGGTGCATTTTGAAGATGCTAGAACATTCCACATGTACTTTTCCTATGCAAACAAAACGAGTAATTCATAGAAAAATCTAACAACCCCATAGTAGAATAGTTTATCTATTTACCTAGTCGGCTTTATTTATTTCTCAACTCCTAAATATGGACAGTGAGTGCATAGGGGAGAGTGGGGCTAAATGTAACACGGGTCAATTGTAGGGTGACTTGGGGTACAACGCCTCGCTACCTCAAAATTATTTATTTGGAATTACTTTTAAAATTGTGATGAGACAGATCATATTTTTTGTTGAGCAAGAGTAGTGGAAACCAGGGAAAGTGTTGTGGGGAAAATTGTGACATGAAGTGGTTTCTGTGAGAAGTACAGGCAGGGGGCTTTTTACCCCAGGTGGCGAGTTACCCTAAGTTACCCTAACAGGTAGGCCTACATTATATTCAGTGTTTATCAGTGTTTATGGGACATAAAATTCATCAATATGACAATAACTACTTAAAAGATCACATTTGAGATCTGGCTAATGATTAGCCCAATAGGGTAAATGCAGATAGGCAACCCCATGCTTCAGCCTATTTATTTGCACTTTGCTGCATCAGTTGGGCTAAAGGTGATAATGTTTACTGCTAATAGCATACCTGATAATATGCATGTGATAATATGGACCATGCATACGCTATATACTGTACATGGCCCAATATGTTCAAATAATTTTACCAATGTGTTATTGGGCTAATTTCTGGAGGTGGAAATTCTATTTTAGATGGTGTCAGCATACTTATTTTATTTCATTTTGGAGTAGAATGTCCTTTTAAAAAGACACCAGAACTGAGCTCCTCAGTCCCTTTCCCCCCCTGCTACACATTTTCCCAGAGGAAACACTGGTGTATATATGTATATATTATACATATTTTTTAAACATAGCTGGAAATCAAGTGTTTATGCCTGCTGCAAAGCTTGAGATGCATGGCTATGAGGCTGATATCAGTATTTTTCCACTACATATGGTCCTGAATCATTGATAATGTTTTGTTGTGACTGAAAGTGTTTTTCATCAGTGGGCCACAAGATGGCAGTAAAAAACACTTTGAAATCATTGCATTCTGCGGTATGATCAATCAATCATTATCTCACCTTGATTCGAAATTGTCATTTTCAAAGAAGTACGTAGAGGTACGAGGCATACATTTGAACCGCTTCTGCCACTACAGAAGGGACAATCAACACAGGCAGAATAGTATAGTTTCATTTGCAACGTTCCCCTTACAATCATCCATAATTTCAAGACCATATGACTTGAAATGTATATTCGAGGATACTTGACAAATAGTGTCTATACGGGAGGTAGAGCATCTGAAGATACTGATACTGATACTGTGGGAGACCTGGTGAATGGATGAGGAGACTCACCTCATGTCCCTGATCAGGGATACCTTGAGAGGGAGCAAGGCAGCGCCAGCGTTCAGACTTGCGTCTCTCTGTGTTGTGGATGAGACCTGATGTGGGGAGGAGAGAGAGGGATGTGGTTATGGCTTTACATCACTGTCCATTTATCACATTTCAGGATTCAATGAGTGGCTTACCTGGGGGACCCAAACCGGCTGGCGTTGCATCCGTCTTCTCTTTGCTCTCCTGATAGTGGTGCAGGTGGGACCACAAGGCAGATTTACCCTGGCAGATGAAGATGCGGGAATGAATGAATGCGCATTGAATGCACCTAAATGCATACATGTGTGTTAGTGTGTATATATACTGTTTTTATATCATACTTAGTGTGTGTGTGAGTGTGTGTGTGTGTGTGTGTACTGACCTGTTTGACCTGCAGCCCGGTGGCTCCAGATCCTCTCCAGCAGGTCACAGAGGGAAGCGATAAGTGTGTTCTCCTCCACGCCTGTAATGCTGACCTCCCCATGACCCAGCTCCACCGCCTCCCTGCCCATCTTCTCAACCAGCATGCGCTTGGTCTGGAGGGACACACATCATCATACAGGGAGATTACCATCTCTGGAGGCCAGATGGTTGACACTAGAGGTGTTGGATATCAATATCCAAGTGATAGTCTACCGCAATGGTCATTGACATCAGAATACTTCTGAGTGACATTGAAACTAATGTAGACTCACTGAAGGTGTCGTATCTCAATATCCATGTGATAGTCTACTGCAGTGGTCATTGCAATCGTAATATGTCTGAGTAAGAGTGAGATGTAGACTAGTATTTACTGTACCTTATTCCTGCACTCCTTCAGCAGACCCTCCACAAACTTCCAGTTGGTCTGAGCGATGACTGAGGGGGAGAGGTTGGACAGCTTGGGCTGCCGGATGGTAGTGCCCAGGTTCCTGGCCTCCTGGATGTATTTCTGTTATGAGACAGAGAGGACAGGGTCAGAGAGGACAGGGTCAGAGAGGACACACGTGGAGTAGGCTATACACCAAGGAGAGAGTAATCAATCTGGTTCAATGTTCATCATCACATAAACACAGAGGGTCACATCACTGGGCAACCAACCAAAAAATGTTACAGTGCATACAGTGGACAGATTTCTGGTAACTACTACAGTGAGGGGATTGATCATTCCAGAGGAGGGAGAGGGAGGAGCTCTGAGTCAGTTGTATAATGAGCTGAGCTGCCTGTACTGAGGTCATTTCATGATGGATGATGTGTTTCTGTCCTTTACCTTTCTGACCTCAACATCCATCCTGGGAGGCGTGTCAGTGCCATGTGTTTTCCTGGGATGCTGTCAAATCTATCTAAATATTGCTTTCTTAATGTTGAGTTAAGTGCACCCTAAAGTGAAACCCTAAACCTGAGAAGAAACCCTGGAAAGTGATCTGGAGTATAAGGTAAAGCTGTGATGCTGGGAGGAGGAGGGGAGTGAGGACCCACATGGGGGAGGGGCCATGTGGACGTAGTGTGAGGCTCAGGCCCCACCCACTGCCAACACATACCACATCCACAGTCACAGACTTTAGACAGGGCCTGAAGGACTGCTGAGAGCCAGTAGTAGTCTAGAAACAGCAGGAGCTGCAGCTCCGGGAACAAACACTCCACATGCTGGGAGCGTGTGTGTGAGACGGAGAGAGAGAGAGACCAAAGAGAGATGTGTAAGAGAAAGTAGGTAGATGTGAGGAAGACAGTAGGTTTCAGAGGGAGATAAACAGAAACAGAAAGAGAGGTTAGGCCAAGAGAAAATAATTGAGGGAGAGAGTAACAGAGATAATGGACAAACAAGACTTTAATTCAATTGTTCCAGACGTTAGAGATTTAGAAGTGAATACCACAAACCATGAAGAAGAGTGAGGAAGAAATCGACAAGAAACTAACAATAACACAAAAACAGAGAGACAAAATCCATGTGAATATGGTTTGGGAATGTTAATCCCGTTTTCCTAGGGCTGCTTGATGTCCTCTCACCTCTCTCTGGTCGTTGTCCAGGTAAAGGTGTTCAGCGTGCTGTTTCTGTCTGTCCTTCCTCCTCCACTGTGCTGGAGCACTCCTCTTCGCCCATCTAACATACAAACAAAATAACTTCACTTAGAAAGACACGAAAGCCAAATAGCAAAGATGGAGACAAAACAAACATATTTCTTCAGTATTATCAATCAAAGTATGTAAATCAGTGTCTCTTGCGGAGGTGTGATCCTCACTTGTTGCTGATGGGTCCAGTGGAGAGCACGTCAGACTGCAGCCGGGGAAAGAAGCCGTGTTCGTAGCGACCCTGGCCAATCTTCATATCCAGCAGGTGGGGATGCAGTGCCGTGTGGTCGATCTTAACCACCCGCATCTCTATGGCCTTCTCTGGGGTGATACAGAGAGGGGAGGAGGATGAGGTACTGTCAAAGCAGATCCATTAGCACCAACCGTCATGGAGGATTTAACAGTCTTATGTCATCGTTAAGACACTCTGTGAGTGCCTATGAGTCATAGCACTTAGGAGTCACATAGATTCACCACTCCACATCTCATCTCTGACTCCTTACCCTCACCACCACACCTCCATGCTGTGAGTTATCATCACCTGACCTAGGGTTGCAAAATTCCGTTAACCTTATCAAAATTGTCCGTTTTTCAGAAATCCTGGTTGGAGGATTCATGATTTCCTGCTTATTCCCTTCTGATTCCGGGAATCTTCCAACTGGGAATTTTTGGAAAGTTATCGGAATTTTGCATCCCTAACCTGACCCAACCCTCAACATCATCAGCACCAATGACAGCAGGCTACATAGTTAAGACTATTACAACTGTGTAGATAACTGTGTAATGTATTAGGTTAGTACATAACTGAAATGCATTCAATGAATCATACGATTACAGAGAGGAATTTGAAATAATCTATAGTTAAAGGAAAAAATTAATCTTCACCTTATTCCAGGTGCTACTGACTGTTCCCAAAGACAGAGTAGAAGAAAAACCTGTGCCCTCTAATCTTATTGTTCCCATAATGTATTGCAAGCACAAACAATAACCTGCCACCAAGGGGAAATAAGGACTGATTATTACTAAGGTGAGCCTTGTAGTTCTCTAACCCGATGGAGTGAGGTTCAGGGGAGACAAAATCGATTTTCTCATATCGCTTTTTAAGGAGTTTGTCTGAAAACGAGAACAGTTACGTCTGTTAGCAAAGAAAGGTTAAAATAAATCAGTGAGGAACGATTTGAGACATGTGTGTCTTAAAAACTTACAAGTATCTTGCACCATCTGAGACAATGATCCCTTAATAGTATCGGTGTGAAAATGGTTTCCTCTTTTCTTACCCGCCTCGTCGATATTGGTGCACTTCTGGTACATGGAGGTGCGCAGAGTGGGCGTGCGCACGTTCAGCATGGCGGATTTTGTCCACGCGGAAGTCAAACACCCTCAACGTGTGTTCCTTGTCCTCGTCATCATGGCAAAGGATCTTACTATCGATGAAGGAGGAGCAAACATCTGAGTCTCAGGAAACGGGACAGGAAGGGCAGGTAGGGCTCAGGCTGGTCAGAGAGAAGGAGGCCTGGAAGGGACAAAAATCACATCACAAAATGAAGTGAGGGCTAATTTTGAAAAGCTTTAAAGACTACTGAAGACTTCCACTCAAATGAATGTTTCAGTGTCATGAGTGGGATTGCATCCAAATGGCACCCTATTCCCTATATAGTGCACTATTTTTGACAACAGCCCTAGGGACCCTTGTCAAAAGTAGTGGACTATATGGGAATCCAGTCCCTGATCTCACCTTGTCAAAGTTCTGCATCTGGTCCCTGTTGCTGAACCAGGACTCCCTTGTCCTGGCTGGGCTGGATGACAAACGCCTCGTAGTCGGCAAACATCTGGGTGAAGCGGTTGGCGAAGACCTCTCGCACCTGGATGTTGAGCTGGTGCATCTTCAGCTCCTCCTCATCACACTGCACCTTCAGGTCCTTGTTGCTGCTGGCATCCTCCCTCACATCCAGCTGGAAGAGGGAGAGGGGGAGGAAACACAGGGGGTCAGGGAAAACACAGCACAGAAAAATAGAGAGAGTGAGGAGTCGGCAACAGGCGGCCCGCGGGCCAAAACCAACCAATGAGTGAAGTTTATAAAATATATTTTGATTTCGTACCAGTCAAAATTTGGACACTACATCATTCAATAGTGTTATTTCTTTATTTTTTCACTATTATTCTACATTGTCGAAAATAGTAAAAATCAAAACTTGAAATAACACTTGAAATCTGTAGTAACCAAAAGTGTCAATCAAGATCAAATTATATGTTATTTTCAAATACAATCTATTTTTGGGCTTAGTTGTGGTCAATATGCAGTGTACAAAATATTATAATTATGTTCCGGCCCCCCGAACATCCGCTCCGACAAAAATCGGCCGGCGGCTGATTCTAGTTGCCTACTCCTGCCATAGAGGGTATGGGTTTCTAACACATGATCTTATATCCATGTTAGCACAAGCTGCTGGAGCAGTGATAGGGGCATGGGAGAGGAAGTCTGAGATGTTTTGATTTATTGAGAAAAAAAAACTGAAAACACACATTCTTCTGTTACAATCAAAGTGTGACACAGTTGCAGATCTCAACATGCAAGAGCAGGACAAAAGGACACAGTGAGTGAGTCACCTATACGTGTCCGCACAGACTTGAAGATGTGTAATGGCTACGAAGCCCAGATCAGATGGCAGGGATGTGACCCACTGAGCCCTCCTCTAATTCATTGCTCTACACCACTGATCCTAAATCAGGTGGTTACCTTAATGTGGGACATGGCCACAATGACCCTACCTGAAGCCTTACCCACTAATTGGGGCGCTAAAAGCAGACTACGAGGGCAGGGCAATCTCTTCAGAGAAAGCTAACGCTAGCCCCTACTAGTCCATAAGCTGCTTACTGTGGGCTCCTAGAGATATGGAGAGTTGGAGAGACCTCCTCTCGGTAGTTAAAAGCTCATTTATCCATTCACTGGTCTGTAATGTGATTTTGCTGAAACATTACCATATATTACCAACGGCCCTCTGTGTCGTGTTCAAACCAGATGGCAATTAGGTTCTGTATGGGCGCCAATTTTCTGTTGATGGCAATGTAGTAGACGTCCTCCGTCACCAGGGCTGAACACAGAACACCTGGAGCTGGCAGGCAGCAGCTGATGAGGTGAAACCTTACATGGGCAGCTCATAGACTGCCTTTCCCAGCACTACAGTATCTTTGCTCTACAAACACCTTAGTCATTTTCAAAAGAGTGTGACAGTTCTGTCAATTTGGCTGGATGTCCTTTGGGTGGTGGACCATTCTTGATACACACGGGAAACTGTTGAGCGTGAAAAACCCACTAGCGTTGCAGTTCTTGACACAAACCGGTGCGCCTGGCACCTACTACCATACCCCGTTCAAAGGCACTTCAATCTTTTGTCTTGCCCATTCATGTCTCAATTGTCTCAAGGCTTAAAAATCCTTCTTTAACCTGTCTCCTCCCCTTTATCTACACTGATGGAAGTGGATTTAACAAGTGATATCAATAAGGGATCATAGCTTTCACCTGGATTCACCTGGTCAGTCAATATCATGGAAAGAGCAGGTGTTCTTAATGTTTTGTACACTCAGTGTATATGCAGACTATGTATCTAGAATAATATGTTCCAGTCAAACGGATGACCGTGGCCCTGCTCTCACCTTCTCCAGGCTGACCCCAGTCCTCTTGACCAGGGCCTGCAGTCTGGCGATGGTCTCGTTCTCCCTCAGCAGGTAGGAGTTGAGGGGCGAGCTGGCCAGGTTGCCGTTGCGTCTGTCCGTGACCATGTCGGTGGAGCGTAAGCACCGGTGTTTGGCCTGGCCCTGGCTGTGGTGCGGGTTTCCCTCTGGAGACACGCCGAAGGCCAACAGCACCTCGGAGATCTCCTGGATGAACTCTAGCTTGTTGGGGAACTGAGGAAGGTCCTCTGGCAGTTCGATGAAGTGGTTGTCGATGTCCACGAAACACAAGTTGGCCTGGAATGACAGGCGGTCTTGTTTAGCTTTCATTGTAAACATGTTGGTGAAACAGAGAACACCAGAGAGAAACCAACTGAGTGACAGTTATTTTCTCGTTATAGCAGAACAATTACCACTTTGCTCCACTAGGTGGCTTAAAGCAGAGCAGTACCAATTGAGGCATAGTGAGAAAAGATGTGGATGAGTTCAAGATATTAACTGAAGACAGTAATATAATATAAACAGATATTCTGAATGGAACAAACTACTATTTTGAATAAGATCAGCCCTCCATTGTTGATCTGCTGCCTTTCATCTTAAGAGTATTAGGGGTTAAATGTAGGCATGGATGAATAAGGCAATATTGAGATTGACTTAGGTCATCAATTTATACATTCTCCGGCTTTTTATGCGTCATAGCTCTTTCCATTGGACCGGCTCAAGATGTGTAAAAGCTTGTTGGCACACACAGCACCCTTCCTCCAGGCTCTATGTTTAAGGGCCCTTGCTGTGAACAGTAGTAAAGCAACGTGTTTTGATCAACTGTAAAAGCATGGGTAAGCTACAACATGGTTAATGAAGGCTGTTTGTCCTCACAAAGGACACTCTCTACCCTCTAAATGATTAAGAAGTAAACACAAACCCATTTTATTTAAGAAAAATCATTAAGCATGAATAATGTTTAATGATAACCATTTAGCATTTATCAATGGGATATCTAAGTAATTCATAAATCATACACTGCTCAAAAAAGTAAAGGGAACACTTAAACAACACAATGTAACTCCAAGTCAATCACACTTCTGTGAAATCAAACTGTCCACTTAGGAAGCAACACTGATTGACAATACATTTCACATGCTGTTGTGCAAATGGAATAGACAACAGGTGGAAATTATAGGCAATTAGCAAGACACCCCCAATAAAGGACTGGTTTTGCAGGTGGTGACCACAGACCACTTCTCAGTTCCTATGCTTCCTGGCTGATGTTTTGGTCACTTTTGAATGCTGGCGGTGCTTTCACTCTAGTAGTAGCATGAGACGGAGTCTACAACCCACACAAGTGGCTCAGGTAATGCAGCTCATCCAGGATGGCACATCAATGCGAGCTGTGGCAAGAAGGTTTGCTGTGTCTGTCAGCGTAGTGTCCAGAGCATGGAGGCGCTACCAGGAGACAGGCCAGTACATCAGGAGACGTGGAGGAGGCCGTAGGAGGGCAACAACCCAGCAGCAGGACTGCTACCTCCGCCTTTGTGCAAGGAGGAGCAGGAGGAGCACTGCCAGAGCCCTGCAAAATGACCTCCAGCAGGCCACAAATGTGCATGTGTCTGCTCAAACGTCTCAGAAACAGACTCCATGAGGGTGGTATGAGGGCCCGACGTCCACAGGTGGGGGTTGTGCTTACAGCCCAACACCGTGCAGGACGTTTGGCATTTGCCAGAGAACACCAAGATTGGCAAATTCGCCACTTGCGCCCTGTGCTCTTCACAGATGAAAGCAGGTTCACACTGAGCATGTGACAGACGTGACAGAGTCTGGAGACGCCGTGGAGAACGTTCTGCTGCCTGCAACATCCTCCAGCATGACCGGTTTGGCGGTGGGTCAGTTATGTTGTGGGGTGACATTTCTTTGGGGGGCCGCACAGCCCTCCATGTGCTCGCCAGAGGTAGCCTGACTGCCATTAGGTACCGAGATGAGATCCTCAGACCCCTTGTGAGACCATATGCTGGTGCGGTTGGCCCTGGGTTCCTCCTAATGCAAGACAATGCTAGACCTCATGTGGCTGGAGTGTGTCAGCAGTTCCTGCAAGAGGAAGGAATTGATGCTATGGACTGGCCCGCCCGTTCCCCAGACCTGAATCCAATTGAGCACATCTGGGACATCATGTCTCGCTCCATCCACCAACGCCACGTTGCACCACAGACTGTCCAGGAGTTGGCGGATGCTTTAGTCCAGGTCTGGGAGGAGATCCCTCAGGAGACCATCCGCCACCTCATCAGGAGCATGCCCAGGCGTTGTAGGGAGGTCATACAGGCACGTGGAGGCCACACACACTACTGAGCCTCATTTTGACTTGTTTTAAGGACATTACATCAAAGTTGGATCAGCCTGTAGTGTGGTTTTCCACTTTAATTTTGAGGGTGACTCCAAATCCAGACCTCCATGGGTTGATAAATTTGATTTCCATTGATAATTTTTGTGGGATTTTGTTGTCAGCACATTCAACTATGTAAAGAAAAAAGTATTTAATGAGATTATTTCATTCATTCAGATCTAGGATGTGTTATTTTAGTGTTCCCTTAATTTTTTTGAGCAGTGTATAAGTAAATTGATAAAAAATGTACCTACTTTATGTAAATGATGTGGTAAAACGACTGTTAATCAAAACGAAGGACAAAAACAAGCCTGGAGAGCTAGGGAACGAGGGATGGTTTGTAATCTGAGTTGTAAGGCTCTGTGATTCTCTCTACAGATTAGCCAATTTCACACCGTCACTTTGTTGGGTGTATCAGACTGCAGATGAAGGAGATGGGGTTGGCAGGAGTGTCCAGAGGGAAGTCTTTGTTAGTATTCTCAGCACACACATCATTCCCGCATAGCAATCTGATTAGAAATGACTTGTTATCGCTCTGACAGGCTGCATTTAAAGAGGGATGGGCTGAGGGAATCCAACTAAATGGTTTCAGCTAGAGCTGAATGTTTCCAATTAAAAATGCATTTTGGGGAGAAGGGAGGACAGGAGAGGAGAGAAATGAAAAAGGTATACAACCCTCGAGAAATAATTCCATGCATAAATCTAAAAAATCTATTTCTATTTGTGTGTGTGTGTATGTGTGTGAGTCGCGGTGCGTGTGTGTGCATACATACGTGTATACAGTTGAAGTCGGAAGTTTACATACACTGGAGTCATTAAAACTCGTTTTTCAACCACTCCACACATTTTTTGTTAACAAACTATAGTTTTGGCAAGTCGGTTAGGATATCTACTTTGTGCATGACACAAGTAATTTTTCCAACAATTGTTTACAGACAGATTATTTCACTTATAATTCACTGTATCACAATTCCAGTGGGTCAGAAGTTTACATACACTAAGTTGACTGTGCCTTTAAACAGCTTGGAAAATTCCAGAAAATGATGTCATGGCTTCAGAAGCTTCTGATAGGCTAATTGACATAATTTGAGTCAACTGGAGGTGTACCTGTGGATGTATTTCAAGGCCTACCTTCAAACTCAGTGCCTATTTGCTTGACATCATTGGAAAATCCAAAGAAATCAGCCAAGACCTCAGAAAACAAATTGTAGACCTCCACAAGTCTGGTTCATCCTTGGGAGCAATTTCCAAACGCCTGAAGGTACCACGTTCATCTGTACCAACAGTAGTACACAAGTATAAACACCATGGGACCACGCAGCTGTCATACCGCTCAGGAAGGAGACGCGTTCTGTCTCCTAGAGATGAACGTACTTTGGTGCGAAAAGTGCAAATCAATCCCAGAACAACAGCAAAGGACCTTGTGAAGATGTTGGAAGAAACAGGTACAAAAGTATCTATATCCACAGTGAAACAAGTCCTATATCAACATAACCTGAAAGGCCGCTCAGCAAGGAAGAAGCCACTGCTCCAAAACCGCCATAAAAAAGCCAGACTACGGTTTGCAACTGCACATGGGGACAAAGATTGTACTTTTTGGAGAAATGTCCTCTGGTCTGATGAAACAGAAACAGAACTGTTTGGCCATAATGACCATCGTTATGTTTGGAGGAGAAAGGAGGTGGCTTGCAAGCCGAAGAACACCATCCCAACCGTGAAGCACGGGGGTGGCAGCATCATGCTGTGGGAGTGCTTTGCTGCAGGAGGGACTGATGCACTTCACAAAATAGATGGCATCATGAGGAAGGAGAATTATGTGGATATATTGAAGCAACATCTCAAGACATCAGTCAGGGAGCTTGGTCGCAAATGGGTCTTCCAAATGGACAATGACCCCAAGCATACTTCCAAAGTTGTGGCAAAATGGCTTAAGGACAACAAAGTCAAGGTATTGGAGTGGCCATCACAAAGCCCTGACCTCAACCCTATAGAAAATTTGTGGGCAGAACTGAAAAAGCGTGTGCGAGCAAGGAGGCCTACAAACCTGACTCAGTTACACCAGCTCTGTCAGGAGGGATGGACCAAAATTCACGCAACTTATTGTGGGAAGCTTGTGGAAGGCTACCCGAAACGTTTGACCCAAGTTAAACAATTTAAAGGCAATGCTACCAAATACTAATTGAGTGTATGTAAACTTCTGACCCACTGGGAATGTGATGAAAGAAATAAAAGCTGAAATAAATCATTCTCTCTACTATTATTCTGACATTTCACATTCTTAAAATAAAGTGGGGATCCTAACTGACCTAAAATAGGGAATTTTTACTAGGATTAAATGTCAGGAATTGTGAAAAACTGAGATTGAATGTATTTGGCTAAGGTGTATGTAAACTTCTGACTTCAACTGTAGGTGCATGAGTGTATAGGTTACCTCCTGGGGCAGCTCTAGTTTGGTGCGGTCACCCTCTCCGTTGGAGTGCAGACCCATCAGGTAGGGCACGGGGGCATCCAGGAAGTGCAGCAGTGAGGCAGGCAGGATGGGCACATAGACATGCTGCCACTGGAAAGGGAACATTAAGGCTGTGATGCTCTCTGCCACAGTCATCAGCCTCTGGTAATCTGTCACACAAACAACAGAGGAGAGAGTCACAAACTGACTGGTTTTATACGGTCACAAAGGCTAATGGTTTTGACACCTACAGTACGCACTGTATTGTAATATACAGGGTTAAACAATCCTCTCCAAGTCAAGTGTTTGGCATCCAACTGGTAGAGCACGGCGCTTGTAACGCCAGGGTAGTGGGTTCGATCCCCGGGACCACCCATACACAAAAAATTTATGCACGCATGACTGTAAGTCGCTTTGGATAAAAGCGTCTGTGAAATGGCATATTATTATTATTATTAAACGTCCATCCATTCCTGTTTATCTACATTCCTTCTCTATCAGTCACAACAAACCTATATTCAGTAACAGCTCTGTCTTTGCTGTTCTACTGCCAAAATAACTACTAGTCCTTCATTTGGCCTTCCGTTCTCCCCCGTTCTCCTCCCAGAACAGGCCCTCTCCCCTCTCCTCTCCCCCCAGAACAGGCCCTCTCCCCTCTCCCCCCAGAACAGGCCCTCTCCCCTCTCCCCCCAGAACAGGCCCTCTCCCCTCTCCCCCAGAACAGGCCCCCTCTCCCCAGAACTCGGGCTAGGGACTCAGAGACAGGAATACTAATCTAGCCTGTCTGCTAGTGCTCTGACCTTGCCTGGTGAACAACAACAGGCCCTTTCAGAGCATGATACCACCTTCCTGAGAAAAACCACAAACAGACCGACACACACCCATGCAAATGAAAGGACGCAAGCACGCACACGCACAAACAAACACATGAAAGTACACACACATACACACACACACACAAATGCGTGCACACACACAAACACACACCACACACCGCACCACAGTATCATACACACACAGGCCTTGCCAACAGCTAATCTGGTCTAAGAGAAAACACACTCTTTAATAGGGTCATTCATCAGATATTCAACTGGGGGAAATCTAATGAGCTTCAGTGTTGGTGTAGTCCTCCACTTGTCCTCCCCTCTGCTACACTGCTTCCCACAAGGCCTTTCTAAGACGAATAAGGTCATCGGAGCCTATTTGAGTACTTTGCTAACAGAATAAGAGCTCTATATACAGACCACTACCATGCAGGCCAGGCAGGGGAAATGGCAAGCTTCCATTGATCTACTTGGAGAGATGGGAAAAACAGCAGCAGATGCTCGTTTCAAGGAGGTTTAATGTACTGTATGTGGGAAAGACACTGGCCAGGCCAGGGCCTATGTATCTGAGTTATGAATTATGCCTCTATTTTTAGAACAGCCCCTCTCCAGTCAGCTAATTTTTAGTATAGGGCATCACTTGCTTCAGCCTATGCAGTTTTAACTAACGACACCCTGTCCCTGCTCAGTGGAAAGCTCACAGGCTCACACTCTAGAAAACACTCTTTAGGTCACACATTCTGCAGTGATGAGCCTTCTGGAGAAAAAAATGGATGATGTCATCTCCAACCAATCATCTTTACCCTGCATCACTGACTGCCGTCCTCCTCCTTATCCTCCTGCGAGGGTTGCCTAGCAACACCACAGCATTGCACCTCTAGCCCCTAGCGTTTTATAAACAATTTGCCTTTTCCCTGTCTCCGTAATGGATCCTATCAACACGCCAGCTCCCCAATCCTGAAACAATCTGACTCTGATCAAAGTAAATCCCTGTGTGCTTCCATGGAGGAGGAATACGCCATTCTGTATAATGCTGAAAGGCAGATTTGCTTTTCAAAACCTCCAACATTGGTCCCTGAACAAAACAATTCCTGATTGGAGCTGATTTATTATGTATAATGCTGTTTCTTTTCACACACATACTGGAAGACCTGTTTCTATCAATTCTGTAGATCTCATTTTTCTATGTGCCAAATGACCTGTGTCATATCTAAATATCTGTCATTCCTCCCAAAAAGGTTATCTTGAATGTGTCCCTATTAACTGTCATTCTCTCTCAGCGTAGGCCTGGGGTTGAACATGAGCAGGGGAAAACAAAGAGGGACTGATCACAGCCAACAGAGATAGCCCTTCACAGCACACACACTGCTGCAGCTGCACTACAGCCTGTTTACCCCAGCAACTCACACCACACACACACACCACACATACACACATCACACACACACACACGCCACACACGCACCACACACACACACGCCACACACACACACCACACACACAGGCTAGGCCTGAGCTAAGAGCCCATGAGGAGAAACTAACATTTACACAAGCTGAGAAGCATACAGCTTTCTTTAAAGGTCCAATGCAGACGTTTTTATCTCAACATCAAATCACTTCTGGGTAACAATGAAGTACCTTACTGTGATTGTTTTCAATTAAAATGGTAAAAAATATATATTTAAAAAATAGCTTCTTAGCAAAGGGCAATGTCTCAAGCAAGAATTTTGCTAGGACTGTCTAGGAGTGGTCTGAGTGGGGAGGATAAAACTGTTATTGGTAGAGAGGTTTGGAACTCTCTTTCTTATTGGTCTATTAACAAATTTACCGCATGGTGATGTCACCATGGAAGGCCAAAACTCCATCCCACCAAAACATGCATACATTTCAGGCGGTCTTTTCAAACTGCTCTTACACTAAAAGGCCATTATCATTTTCACAATTTCACTGTATTATTCCAACCTCATAGTGTGGAAATATATATAACAGGAAAATCACGTTTTTGACTGCACTGGGCCTTTAATGGAATCACAGGATAGTTTATTTAATCTGCCTGGATAATAGTTCCACTGAACATACCGAAGATCTTAACCACAACTGTTATTTCTGTTTTTCTTCTAAATTTTCAGTATTTCTGTTGAAATAACAAATCACAATCCTTTCTAAAAGCGATGCTTGGGGACAATAGACAGAAAACCACAGAAAGTTCAGCAGATCAGAGAGAAAGATCCTAAGTAAGGACTTACGCTGTGAGTAGAGCAGAATCTGGATCTCCAGCAGGGCGCAAGTAAACAGCTGGAGGACATTCTCCACCCCCAGCAGCTCAAACACCTGGCTGATAGGGAAGTCAAAGAGAGGCAGCTCTGCCGTGCTGGGCCTCTGGCACACCACTGGCCCGTACACCCCCGAGAACTTCAGGGAGCGCCCAGCGGGAGGCAGGGGCACTTCGTATAGGATGTTGTAGACGTAGCTCTCCAGGGGGAGGGGCGGGGCTGGGGGGAGGAGACGGCCTGGTGGAGCTGCTGGAGCACCTTCCTGCAGGCCTGGGGGAAGGCCATGGGTGCGATGAGGCAGATGCACTTGGACACGTAGAGCGTGTCGCGGCTGATGTCGTAGGAGTTGAAGCGCTGCAGCCGGGAGATGGAGGGTGTGGGGAGGAGCGTGTGTTGGGGGTGGGGGTTGAGAGGGTGGGGATGGAGGTGGCGCTGCTCCTCTGGGCACCGCGGGGTGGTGGGGGTGTGCAGGATGTCATATTGTTCGGCATTGTGCATGTGGTACAGGGTCTGCATGGCGCTGCAGATCTGCTTGCTGGTCACCTCCTCGTAGAAGGTGAGGGCGAAGCCATACGTCCGCGAGCCGTCCTCCCGTGTGATGATGAAGGGGTGAAACTGAGGCTCGCGTGTGTCCGCCTGTGTCCGGAAGGACAGACCCTTTGGCATACACAGCTGAGAGAGGAGAACGGAATAGATCAGGTTAGTCTATCAGCAAAACGATACAGGTTCTAATCCATAAAGACATACAGATGTAAACCCTGGAAACAGAAATGGGTGTAGCTTCAAAGAAAATACACTTTGTGTTAGTTACACATTCCGCAGTTCCTTTACCATGCCAACGGCATCCTGGTCAAATGGACTCCACTCCACATTCTCTGGGTAGTGCGCTAGAACTTTGGATTTAAAAGTTCTCCGCAGTGGACTCTGCTCAAAATTCTCACCTGAAAGAGAGGGAGAAATAGTGACAGAGAAAAAGACAGAAGGAAATAAATTCAGGACTCAGGGCCCAAAGAGCAACAGAAGCGCAAAAGGATGCATAGTCCCAATCAGAAGCAGGCTTGAGGCACAAGACAACCCTCCACACAGGAAATAGGAAGTGAGCACAGTGGTCTGGAGAGAAAGGCTGTATTGCATCATGTAAAGCTGTCAACAGCATCATGTACTGGGCCAGTGAAGGAAGGTAACCGCTGCCAAAGAGGTCAAATAGTCAGATAATAATACTATGTATTGGGTTTTGTTTGTATACATCTATTCAGAAAAAGACAATGCTTTGTTGCTTATAAGAAAACAAACTTCTACATGTAGGAGTACCAGTAAAGTGACAGCTTTTATGGCAATACAGGCAAAGCAACCCGCAAAACAATCAATCAATCAAACAAACCAACACAAATCAAATTGATTCAGACCCACAGTGAAAGCAGAAGTGATGCACACACCAAGACATGATTGATAAGTCATTCAGAGTGGAGGGGAAGAGTACACATTGGCCAAGCAACACCAGCGCTGGTAGGTAGAACTGGGTGTGTGTGATGTAGAGACGTAGTGATTGTCAAACAGATTGGCTTGTTGTTGAGTAGCTAGCTGCCAAAAGAGGAGGTGAGAGGTAGAGGAGGAGGAGGAGGAGGAGGAGAGAGGGAGGAAGGTCAGAAGGAAAAGTGCTCGCAGAGTTCCCTCACCTGTGCAGAACTGAGTTCTCAGAAACATTAAAAATCAACAAAAGGAGAGTGCTGTGAAAGAAGGGCGTGTCAGGTTAAAGGAGCAAGCGGAGATGAGGTCATTCTGAGGAGGGGGGCTGGTGGGGGGGTGGGGGGGGTTACCTTCATCTGCACTCGCCAATCCTCTGGCCCCATCTCTGAATTTAGTAGCCTCTATATACTGGCATAAAGCTACACAACAGATAAAACAACAGTAATTAATCACATGGCTACTGCTGAGTACCGCATCACTTCTCAATATGTGCATACACAGCAGGAGTTACTCAGGACCGAAGGGTTCTGACAGTGTTCTCCTATAGGTGAGAGAAGCACTGAGGGAACAACACGTCCTCTTCATGTGTGTATGGAGGCACAGAGGTTTCTGTCAGGTTTAGGAGGTTTCTGTCAGGTTTCTGTCTAAACCAGCTGGGTGGGTTGTCAGAGAATTATGTATGTTGCTGTAGCAATGCAGTGCTCTCCTCTCCTCTCCAAAGCCCATGATTAATCCCTGTTGTCAGTGCTATGCTGTGGATTATGGTATTACAGTGAACACACTTGAAGAGCTGTATCTGTGTGTTATAATACATGGGGGAATATGATCAGGCCTGTGCTGGTTCTGAAGGAAGCAACACTGTGTAACTGTGGGGCGGCAGGTAGCTTAGTGGTTAAGAGCCAGTAACCGAAAGTTCACTGGTTCTAATCCCCGAGCCGACTAGGTGAAAAATCTGTCGATGTGCCCTTGAGCAAGGCACTTAAGCCTAATTGCTCCTGTAAGTCGCTCTGGATAAGAGCGTCTGCTAAATGACTAAAATGTAAATGTAAATGTAACTGATGGAGGATGAGATCATTTAAAAATACCTGAGGGGATAGTGGAGGATCCTGAAAAACACACATTAACTATAGTGTTTCAGAAGAAGTGGAATGTGGCAGACACAGGTCTATAAAAAACAGACTAGGGGTCTGAACAAAGAAGGTATTTGTTAAACAATAAGTTATTCTGAAAGTATACAAAAATATGTGCTCTGCTGTAAGTCAAAGTTATGAATGACGCACATTCTTCCCTGTATGGTCATAACAGTGCATTGTCCCATTGAGTCTTGTCTTGAAAAAGGCCTGGCAGCTGAAACATCAATAATAAACAGTCTCCATTCTATACTGTTGCCTTTGTTTTTCTCTAGTCAAAGCTATGAACAAACATGTTCTTGATTGCCTGAGGTAGAAGTTGGTAGATCATGTGTATCCTAAGACAGTCAGTGAGAGATCATAATAAGACTCTCTAGACTGGTCCCTGTGTTCCTTCCTACACTGTCCACAAAGCTAGATAAACCTGGGGGATGGATGTTATTGTACGGTACAATTTGCATATGCCACGCCCCTCCCCTCCCCCAATAACCCCCAATGTGTGCCACCCATGACTGAGAAAACCTACATGCCAAGTATAGAGCTTATCTTGACTTCCTAAGAAATCATGGAATACTTGCTTCTTTTAGTATTTGTCTAGTAGGTTTCCTCAAAGAGGAAGCCCCCCACATCTCTGTCAAAGAAATACCTCTCATCTACATATGTTTCAATGACATTATTATTATTATACTGACTGCTGTTACTAAGGTCCAATAGTCAACTGAAGAGTGAGTAAATGCCAGCCTGTTCAATTCTCTCCATCCCTGGTGAGTTTATAGTACACCTGCTATTGCACAGGTGTCAGTCTGCTGATTCATTCAGTGTTATGCTGTTTTAGACACACAGAAGGAGAGAGAAACCTAGGTCTGCATCTCTCTCTCTGTGCCATGGCTAGGGTCCAGTCCTCCTCCAGTCCGGCTGTCACACATTATACACCGCATTTTAGAGCTGAGGGTGGCTGTGTGGGATGCGTGGGATGTATGACGTGCACTCTCTTGTCTTTCCTGAGTCAGGAGATCCGGTCCAATCCAGAGACTCTCCCAGACCGTCCTCCCTAACCCTTCAGATTTATAACTTTCTCTCTGTGATAACCCACAAATAGGACCATTACTGATTGGTCTGACAGGTAAACCTGTCTGGCCTTACCCATCATTTTCCTCAGTGATGACACACAGTACATCGATTATTGATGATGCTGTGGAAAAGAAAGCCTCTTTCCTGAGTAACGTGATTGATTAATTGTGTGTCTGCTTTAACATGTTATTCTGCTTATTTTAGCTGGCATTTACAGTGGGGAAAAAAAGTATTTAGTCAGCCACCAATTGTGCAAGTTCTCCCACTTAAAAAGATGAGAGACGCCTGTAATTTTCATCATAGGTACACGTCAACTATGACAGACAAATTGAGGAAAAAAAATCCAGAAAATCACATTGTAGGATTTTTAATGAATTTATTTGCAAATCATGGTGGAAAATAAGTATTTGGTCACCTACAAACAAGCAAGATTTCTGGCTCTCACAGACCTGTAACTTCTTCTTTAAGAGGCTCCTCTGTCCTCCACTCCAAACTCCACTATGGCCAAGACCAAAGAGCTGTCAAAGGACACCAGAAACAAAATTGTAGACCTGCACCAGGCTGGGAAGACTGAATCTGCAATAGGTAAGCAGCTTGGTTTGAAGAAATCAACTGTGGGAGCAATTATTAGGAAATGGAAGACATACAAGACCACTGATAATCTCCCTCGATCTGGGGCTCCACGCAAGATCTCACCCCGTGGGGTCAAAATGATCACAAGAACGGTGAGCAAAAATCCCAGAACCACACGGGGGGACCTAGTGAATGACCTGCAGAGAGCTGGGACCAAAGTAACAAAGCCTACCATCAGTAACACACTACGCCACCAGGGACTCAAATCCTGCAGTGCCAGACATGTCCCCCTGCTTAAGCCAGTACATGTCCAGGCCTGTCTGAAGTTTGCTAGAGTGCATTTGGATGATCCAGAAGAGGATTGGGAGAATGTCATATGGTCAGATGAAACCAAAATAGAACTTTTTGGTAAAAACTCAACTCGATCGTGTTTGGAGGACAAAGAATGCTGAGTTGCATCCAAAGAACACCATACCTACTGTGAAGCATGGGGGTGGAAACATCATGCTTTGGGGCTGTTTTTCTGCAAAGGGACCAGGACGACTGATCCGTGTAAAGGAAAGAATGAATGGGGCCATGTATCGTGAGATTTTGAGTGAAAACCTCCTTCCATCAGCAAGGGCATTGAAGATGAAACGTGGCTGGGTCTTTCAGCATGACAATGATCCCAAACACACCGCCCGGGCAACGAAGGAGTGGCTTCGTAAGAAGCATTTCAAGGTCCTGGAGTGGCCTAGCCAGTCTCTAGATCTCAACCCCATAGAAAATCTTTGGAGGGAGTTGAAAGTCTGTGTTGCCCAGCGACAGCCCCAAAACATCACTGCTCTAGAGGAGATCTGCATGGAGGAATGGGCCAAAATACCAGCAACAGTGTGTGAAAACCTTGTGAAGACTTACAGAAAACGTTTGACCTGTGTCATTGCCAACAAAGGGTATATACAAAGTATTGAGAAACTTTTGTTATTGACCAAATACTTATTTTCCACCATAATTTGCAAATAAATTCATTAAAAATCCTACAATGTGATTTTCTGGATTTCTTTTTCTCATTTTGTCTGTCATAGTTGATGTGTACCTATGATGAAAATTACAGGCCTCTCTCATCTTTTTAAGTGGGAGAACTTGCACAATTGGTGGCTGACTAAATACTTTTTTTCCCCACTAAAAAGTAGTGACAGCGGAAAAAAGCTGAAGAAACATAAAGAAAATATGCACATTTCCCCACCAGTGGTGTGTTTCCACCAAACTGATAAGAAAATCAATGCTTTATGACGTAGTGCACACAAAATGTACTTTTTCGCTTAAGT
Source organism: Coregonus clupeaformis (assembly GCF_020615455.1). NCBI lineage: Eukaryota > Metazoa > Chordata > Actinopteri > Salmoniformes > Salmonidae > Coregonus > Coregonus clupeaformis. The sequence continues at coordinate 36,308 of NW_025534377.1, read as the reverse complement.
TTTCATGTACCGAATAAAAATCTAATGTTCAGTGGTGCCTCTAGTGATACTATCTCTTTCATTGTTACCCAACGCTTAGGTTTACCCCCACTTTACTCATATCCTTCCATATCCTTGTCTGTACATAATGCCCTGAATCTTTTCTACAACACCCGGAAATCTGCCCCCTTTATTCTATGTACCCAACGCACTAGAAGACCAGTTCTTAAAGCCTTTAGCCGTATCCTTATTCTAGTCCTCCTCTGTTCCTCTGGTGATGTAGAGGCTAACCCAGGCCCTGCAGCCCTCAGTATCACTCCTACTCCCCAGGCGCTATCATTTGCTGACTTCTGTAATCGCAAAAGTCTTGGTTTCTTGCACGTAAACATCAGAAGTCTACTTCCTAAGTTTGAGTTATTCACTGCGTTAGCACACTCCGCCAACCCTGATGTTCTAGCAGTGTCTGAATCCTGGCTCAGGAAGGCCACCAAAAATTCTGAAATGTCCATCCCCAACTATAACATTTCCCGTCTAGATAGAACTGCCAAAGGGGGTGGAGTTGCAATCTACTGTAGAGATAGCCTGCAGAGCTCTATCATACTATCCAGGTCTGTGCCCAAACAGTTTGAGCTTCTACTTCTAAAAATCCACCTTTCCAGAAATAAGTCTCTCACTGTTGCCGCATGCTACAGACCCCCCTCAGCCCCCAGATGTGCCCTGGACACCATATGTGAATTGATTGCCCCCCATTTATCCTCAGAGTTCGTACTGCTTGGTGACCTAAATTGGGATATGCTTAATACCCGGCCATCCTACAATCCAAACTAGATGCCCTCAACCTCACGCAAATTATCAACGAACCTACCAGGTACAACCCTAAATCCGTAAACATGGGTACCCTCATAGATATCATCCTGACTAACATACCCTCTAAATACACCTCAGCTGTCTTCAACCAGGATCTCAGCGATCACTGCCTTATTGCCTGCGTCCGTAACGGGTCCGCGGTCAAACGACCACCCCTCATCACTGTCAAACGCTCCCTAAAATACTTTAGCGAGCAGGCCTTCCTAATTGACCTGGCCCAGGTATCCTGGATGGATATAGATCTCATTCCGTCAGTAGAGGATGCCTGGTTGTTCCTTAAAAGTAATTTCCTCTCAATCTTAAATAAACATGCCCCATTCAAAAATACAGAACTAAGAACCGATATAGCCCCTCGTTCTCCTCAGACTTGACTGCCCTTGACCAGCACAAAAACATCCTGTGGCGTACTGCATTAGCATCAAATAGCCCCCCGCGATATGCAACTTTTCAGGGAAGTTAGGAACCAATATACACAAGCAGTCAGGAAAGCAAAGGCAAACTTTTTCAAACAGAAATTTGCATCCTGTAGCACTAACTCCAAAAAGTTTTGGGACACTGTAAAGTCCATGGAGAATAAGAGCACTTCCTCCCAGTTGCCCACTGCACTGAGGCTAGGAAACACTATCACCACCGATAAATCTACAATAATCGAGAATTTCAACAAGCATTTTGCTACAGCTGGCCATGCTTTCCATCTGGCTACCACTACCCCGGCCACCAACTCTGCACCCTCCGCTGAAACTTGCCCATGCCCCCCCCGCTTCTCCTTCACACAAATTCAGACAGCTGACGTTTTGAAAGAGCTGCAAAATCTGGACCCCTACAAATCAGCTGGGCTAGACAATCTGGACCCTTTCTTTCTAAAACTAGCCGCGAAATTGTCGCAACCCCTATTACTAGTCTGTTCAACCTCTCTTTCATAACGTCTGAGATCCCCAGAGATTGGAAAGCTGCCGCGGTCATCCCCCTCTTCAAAGGGGGTGACACTCTACATCCAAACTGCTACAGACCTATATCCATCCTGCCCTGCCTTTCGAAAGTATTTGAAAGCCAAGTTAACAAACAGATCACCGACCATTTCGAATACCACCGTACCTTCTCCGCTATGCAATCCGGTTTCCGAGCTGGTCATGGGTGCACTTCAGCCACGCTCAAGGTCCTAAACGATATTATAACCGCGATTGATAATAGACAGTACTGTGCAGCCGTCTTCATCGACCTGGCCAAGGCTTTCGACTCTGTCAACCACCGCATTCTTATTGGCAGACTAAATAGCCTTGGTTTCTCAAATGACTGCCTCGCCTGGTTCACCAACTACTTCTCAGATAGAGTTCAGTGTGTCAAATCGGAGGGCCTGTTGTCTGGACCTATGGCAGTCTCTATGGGGGTGTCACAGGGTTCAATTCTTGGGCCGACACTTTTCTCCGTGTATATCAATGATGTCGCTCTTGCTGCTGGTGACTCTCAGATCCACCTCTACGCAGACGACACCATTTTGTATACATCTGGCCCTTCATTGGACACTGTGTTAACAAACCTCCAAACGAGCTTCAATGCCATACAACACTCCTTCAGTAGCCTCCAACTGCTCTTAAACACTAGTAAAACTAAATGCATGCTTTTCAATCGAACGCTGCTGGCACCCGCCCACCCGACTAGAATCACCACTCTTGACGGGTCTGACCTAGAGTATGTGGACAACTACAAATACCTAGGTGTCTGGTTAGACTGTAAACTCTCCTTCCAGACTCACATAAAGAATCTCCAATCCAAAGTTAAATCTAGAATCGGCTTCCTATTTCGCAACAAAGCCTCCTTCACTCATGCTGCCAAACATGCCCTCGTAAAACTGACTATCCTACCGATCCTTGACATCGGCGATGTCATTTACAAAATAGCCTCCAACACTCTACTCAGCAAATTGGATGTAGTCTATCACAGTGCCATCCGTTTTGTCTCCAAAGCCCCATACGCTACCCACCACTGTGACCTGTACGCTCTTGTTGGCTGGTCCTCACTACATGTTGCGTCGTCAAACCCACTGGCTCCAGGCCATCTATAAATCACTGCTAGGCAAATCCCCGCCTTATCTTAGCTCATTGGTCACCATAGCAGCACCCACCCGTAGTATGCGCTCCAGCAGGTATATCTCACTGGTCATTCCCAAAGCCAACACCTCCTTTGGCCGCCATTCCTTCCAGTTCTCTGCTGCCAATGACTGGAACGAATTGCAAAAATCTCTGAAGCTGGAGACTCTTATCTCCCTCACTAACTTTAAGCATCAGTTGTCAGAGCACCTTACCGATCACTGCACCTGTACACAGCCCATCTGAAATTAGCCCACCCAACTACCTCATCCCTATATTGTTATTTATTTTGCTCTTTTGCACCCCAGTATCTCTATTTGCACATAATCTCTTGCACATCTAGCATTCCAGTGTTAATACTATTGTAATTATTTTGTTATTTTGAACTTTAACTAAATTTGATTTTAACTTGTAATGAATTTGGAAAAAATATGAAAATAAATTACTTTGTTTAACCAGAGCTAAACAGCTGTTCTTAGCAAAAATGTTTTTGGAGTTACCTTTCTAGCTAATAGGCTATGTTAGAGTTCGCACTTCCTCTTTCAATTATAATGTGGGGAGGTCATAATAATGAAAAATGATCTACCAAATCTATTCATTTAAAAATGTTGATCACTTCTCCTTGCAACAAGGCAACAGTTAACAAGTCGTCCCAGACGAATGATGTAGCGCCCGTCCCTTGTGCCAATTGAGATATTGCGTGTGAATAACACATTTCAGTTAATTACTATAGCTCCCAGCTTGGGCCAATCAGTGTCATTTTGTAAATGCCGGATCTCTATGGTAAGACACATCATTCACCCAAGTTTCGTCAATATCGTCCCAGTGCTGTCTGAGATATCGCATGTGAATAACGTACAAACAGACGGAGACAGATCCACAGTCCCCTCCCCGATTTCATCGTGGGGGACAATTATCATCCACCTGATGATAAGGCAAGACGTGAGCGGTAACCACAGACAGACATACAGCAGTAGAATCGCGGCTGTAGGATTAACTGCTTATTCTGCTGCTTACTTTCACGTCCACAGCCTAGAATCCAGGGCTGGAAACTAGTCCAGGAATGTGAACAATTAGACTAGCCAAACAATGGAGAGGTATGTCAACAATACCAGGCACAATCAGACAGGAGAGAAACAGAGAGCACGGCATACAGACCTCAACAGGCTATCTATCCAGTCATGAAAACCTAGCTACTGTACAACTATACAGCTATTCATATGTTAATGTATATTTGCATATACCCCACCCCATCCCCTCCCCACATATACCAGTACGTACCACCCATGACCGAGAAATGTACATGCCAAATAGAGTCCATATCATGATTTCCTAAGAAGTCATGGAATATTTGCTCTTTTAGTATTTGTCCAGTAGGTTTCCTCAGTGAGGAATCCCCACAACTATGTCAAAGAAAGAATACTGACAAAGTGATGGAGAAGTTAATAGCCTATATAATGCACCACAAAAACACTACGCCTATCCATCACTGTAGAAGTTAGTGTTAAGCTTAGTCTTCCTTGTTATGCAGTTATCTCTGAATACTGTCCAAGGCAGGGCCCCTAATAGCCAATATAAAAGTGATCAATTAACACTCTTATATAAAAAGCCACTGTCATGGGCCACTGAATTCATTATCTGCCAGTAGGCCTAGTACATACGCCTACGCACACACAGTACTGGTCTCATCCATTGACTACCCAATGAGTCTGAGTCAGTTCAGAAAGCACTGGCTCCTTCCTCTCTGTGGCAGCCAGGTCAGTGATGATGTGGTTGATGATAAACACTCTGGGTTGCTGAGGAAAGGAGCCAACTTCTACAGAATACAGTAAACAAATCTACCTCACACAACAATGTTGTTGTGGGGTGTAGTGGGGAATTATTTCATTAATTATTTCCTGTGTTTGATTTCCTGTTGATTGTTTGATTCAATACCAAGCATAATCAGACAGGAGAACAGTGCACAGAGAATACCCACTTATACCTCAACTGTCTATCTAATGTATCACTATAGAGCCACTTCAGTTCTACTGATATTTTAATTTGCATACACCCTGACCGTTCCCCTCCCCCATATCTGAATTTGTGTCACCCATGAGTGAGAAACATACATGTCAAGTACAGGACCTATCTTGTATTTCCTTAAGACTATGGAAAATGTGCTATTTTAGAATTTGTCCAGTTGAGTGCCTCAAGGATGATGCACCCCACACACCCATCTATGTCAAAAATAACAGAACAAATACTATGTATGCAAACTGCTACATAACAACACCACACATACATTTATGAGGTATTGTCATTGGGGCCAATTCACTTGTTATGCAATTAACTCAGAATACTGTTTGAGGCAGGGCCCCTAATGACAAAAATTGATCAATTAACACTCTTGTTTAACAAGCATTCGTCATGGGCCACTGAATTCATGATCTGCCAGTAGGCCAAGTACATACGCCTAAGCACACACACACAGCACTGGTCTTATCCATTGATGTCCCAATTACACAATGATGCTGAGTCAGTTCAGAGAGCACTGGCCCCTTCCTCTCTGTGGCAGCCAGGCCAGAGATACACTATATATACAAAACTATGTAAAAACCCCTTCAAATTAGTGGATTCGGCTATTTCAGCCACATCTGTTGCTGACAGGTGTATAAAATCAAGCACACAGCCATGCAATCTCCATAGACAAATATTGGCAGTATAATGGCATTACTGAAGACCTCAGTGACTTTCAACATGACACGGTCATAGGATGCCACCTTTCCAACAAGTCAGTTCGTTAAATTTCTGCACTGCTAGAGATGCCCCGTCAACTGTAAGTGCTGTTATTGTGAAGTGGAAACGTCTAGGAGCAACAACGGCTCAGTCACAAAGTAGTAGGCCACTGTCCACGGTTGCAACACCCACTACCGAGTTCCAAACTGCCTCTGGAAGCAACGTCAGCACAATAACTGTTTGTCGGGAGCTTCATGAAATGGGTTTCCATGGCCGAGCAGCCGCACACAAGCCTAAGATCACCATGCGCAATGCCAAGCGTCGGCTGGAGTGGTGTAAAGCTCGACCCCATTGGACTCTGGAGCAGTGGAAACTAGTACTCTGGAATGATCAATCACGCTTCACTATCTGGCAGTTCGACGGACGAATCTGGGTTTGGCGGATGCCAGGAGAACACTGTACTGTAAAGTTTGGTGGTGGAGGAATAATGGTCTGGGGCTGTTTTTCATGATTCAGGCTAGGCACCTTAGTTCCAGTGAAGGGAAATCTTAACACTACAGCATACAATGACATTCTAGATGATTCTGTGCTTCCAGCACAGACCCCCTCCTGTGCTCAACCTACATACCATGCCTAGTGCCATCACAGCCAACTGAGCTGAGGATGGAATGACTCAGGAGAGCAGAGATAGAGGGATGCCTCATGCCTCTCAGTTATCAGAATGCTCAGCTCGTCATCATCACAGCAGAATGTTCATGCGGACATCGCTAACATATCAAAAACAGATCACAGCAAAGACACCATGACCTTCTCACCAAGTGAGCCCTGCAAAAAATGCAGCAAAGATATGGGCCACTTGGCTCATTCACACAGAGGAGAGACAGCTTATTTTTATGTTATTCACAGCCTTCAGAGCAAGGCCTCCCTCTGGAACACCCATGTGTATTTTTCTACCCCATTAACTGGGCCTGTTGGGATTCCACACACAAATGCCCAACCCCGCGACACAGCAGAATTCATAATTTACACACGGTCGTGACAACAAAAAACCTGCACACTGCTGAGAGAGTGCATAAACAAGAAACAGGGGAAGAAGACAGACACTATTGACTTCTAAGGAGAAATACTATATCCATATCCCCAAGCACCATGGGCATGAGCATTCCCATCTTTCATCAGGAGAGGGGAATATGGAGAGAAAAGGTGCTTGATTTAACTTGCTTGGACCGCTAGATGGGTGGGGTTTGAATTTGAGATGCGATTCCATTGGTCATTGGCGCAAACTCCACCCACCTGGCGTGCCGTTGAACTCAATCAAGTGCATGACACGACACCATGCTCTTGAGCATGAGGCGCCTTCGGAGCACACCCACCTCTCAGGACAATGGATTATCCTATGGGGTTGTACTACACCACGTCAGACGTCACACCGACATAAAGATGAGGGAGGCCAGCAGCCTCGTCTCAGCGCAATCTGTTCACAAGGCTGCTGTATAAGAAAACATGACAGAGCAGAGATTTATGGGATAGGGGTAGAGGATCTAGGGGTTTAATCACTTCCTTGAATGAGAAATAAGAAAGGGCATACTTCTAACATATGGTGGAGAGCTTAGTAAATCAGCCCTGTTGATTAACAGCCACCAGTAACTCTTTACGCCAAGGGGACAAGACGGGTAATGAGTAACTACTCCATCTATCGAAGACACTTGTATGGATGGGGATTTAAAATCCTCTATATTATGCCAGTCACTGGCCATGTATAACTGAGTGGACTGAGATGGATGGGATGACTCCATGTTGACTCCAGCAGCATAAAGGCAGGTGATTAGTAAGACAGACAGGGAGCAGACGGCAGAGTCCTAATGCTTTCCTGTGAGAATGGGATGCACAGCTAAACACCTGGAGATACACAGCTGTGGGCAGAAGTCCCCTTTGTGAGAGCAGAGAACCATTTGTTCACAAATATCTGAGACAAACCAGTGGTCCTCTTTCATACAGCACACCTTGCTGCTGTCTCAACGTACTGTATCAGTGGGGGAATCTCATTCAGGATAATGCAAATTGTTGTTTTAATTTCTTTTAAAAGGCCTAGGGAGCCTCCTAATTCAGGAAACCTACTGGACAAATAGTAAAAGCGCTAACTTCCCATACCTCAATGTGGCATCAGGGTGGCATGCCTACGTAACACATAGGAACATGGGTCATGGTTGTCCATGTTACACGGTGTGGGCGTGTCATATGCAAATTAGGTTAACATAACCCTAACGATACACAACTAGGGGAGGGAGACTATGCCAACAATATGAAGCGAAATGATTTTACTGAGTTACAGTTCATATAAGGAAATCAGTCAATTGAAATAATTAATTAATTAGGTACTAATCTATGGATTTTTACATGACTGGGAATACAGATATGCATCTGTTGGTCACAGAAAAAAAAGGTAGGGGCGTGGATCTGAAAACCAGTCAGTATCTGGTGTGACCACCATTTGCCTCATGCAGCGCGACACATCTCCTTCGCATACAGTTGATCAGGTTGTTGATTGTGGCCTGTGGAATGTTGTCCCACTCCTCTTCAATGGCTGTGCGAAGTTGCTGGATATTGGCGGGAACTGGAACACGCTGTCGTACACGTCAATCCAGAGCATCCCAAACTTGCACAATGGGTGAGATGTCTGGTGAATATGCAGACCATGGGAGAACTGGGACATTTTCAGCTTCCAGGAATTGTTTACAGATCCTTGCGACATGGGGCCGTGCATTATCATGCTGAAACATGAGGTGATGGAGGCAGATGAATGGCACGACAATGGGCCTCAGGATCTCGTCATGGTATCTCTGTGCATTCAAAGTGCCATCGTTAAATGCAATTGCGTTCGTTGTCCATAGTTTACACCTGCCCATACCACAACCCCACTGCCACCATGGGGCACTCTGTTCACAACATTGACGTCAGCAAACCACTCGCCCACATAACGCCATACACGTGGTCTGCAGTTGTGAGGCTGGTTGAAAATACTGCCAAATTCTCTAAAACAATATTGGAGGTGGGTTATGGTAGAGAAATTAACATTCAATTCTCTGGCAACAGCTCTGGTGGACAATCCTGCAGTCAGCATGCCAATTGCACGCTCGCTCAAAACTTGAGATATCTGTGGCATTGTGTTGTGTGAAAAAACTGCACATTTTAGAGTGGCCTTTTATTGTCCACGGCACAAGGTGCACCTGTGTAATGATCGTGCTGTTTAATCAGTTTCTTGCCACACATGTCAGGTGGATGGATTATCTTGCCAAAGGAGAAACGCTCACTAACAGGGATGTAAACAAATTTGAGAGAAACACGCTTTTTGTGCATATTGAACATTTCTAGGATCTTCTATTTTTTGTTCAGTGTAATTTTTTTCAATTGTTTATTTATTTAACTAGGCAATTCAGTTAGGAACAAATTCTTATTTACAATGCCGGCCTACACCACCCAAACCCAGACGACGCTGGGCCAATTGTGCGCCGCCTTATGGGACTCCCAATCACGGCCGGTTGTGATACAGCCTAGAATCGAACCAGGGGGTCTGTAGTGACACCTCAAGCACTGAGATGGAGTGCCTTAGACCACTGCGCCACTCGGGAGCCCCTTGGACAGAGTAAGAACAGATTAATGTAGCATTCAGTTAAAGTTTGTGGCAAAGTGAAAGAAGTCTCTGCCCCTGAACACTATCTTGTGTCTTGCTAGCCTTTTTCGTAACATTATCTGGGGTGAACAGAAAAGACTGTCCATCTCGTCTGGCATTTCCAGTCTGGCCGCTGGTATTGCTTTCAGGGTTTGTAGCTTCCACAGAGAGATGTACTGTATGGACACTGTAACCAGGGGTGACATGTAAAGAATGACCTTCTAGGACTAGTCGTAAAGGAGACATGGGTAATGTGCTCTTTTTCACTGAACCAACTCACACACTGTAAAAACCTTGCTTAATGGCAAAGGGAGACAATTCCAAATGCCAAAGGATGAGTAGGACTGAAAGCATGTTTTCTCTAACTTTATGAAGAGACTGAACTCTGTCCAGAATAGTCTATTCAGGAAGCAGCGCCCCAGTGGCAGCCAATCATTGCTTTTCCCTGTCAAACAGAAGAGTCTCTAGATCATGTGACTCAACATGGCCTGACCACAGCTTACCTCTGGCTGTGACCAATGTTGAAAATGAATTGTCTCCATTTCCTTTCAACAGAAGCAGCATGAGCCTTTCTTCATGGCAGACTGCCTCCTCAGCAGCAGAGCTGAGATCAAATGGACAGACATCATCGCTTTCATAAAAACGCTATCTGCTCCTCTGCCGTGCAGCCGTCTAAACCTCCTTTATAAGAAACGCTTCCTGTTTCCACAGAGCGTAGCAGAGGAGATAGAGAGAGCCTCAGGGTGCTGAGAGGGCAGAGTTAGCTTATTATACAAGCTTCTCTCCAGTCATGATCTCTGCCTGGGATTTAAAGGCAGGTTTCCTTATGTGAAGCATTTATTTCAGTTCTGTATGACTTGAGCTTATGCCTGCCCATACCATAACCCCACCACCACCATGGGGAACTCTGTTCACCACATTGATATCAGCAAACCGCTCGCCCACACAACGCCATACACATGGTCTGCGATTGTGAAGCCGGTGGACGTACTGCCAAATTCTCTAAAACAACGTTGGAGGCGCCTTATGGTAGAGAAATTAACATTAAATTCTCTGGCAACAGCTCTGGTGGACATTCCTGCAGTCAGCATGCCAATTGCAGCTCCTTCAAAAAAAATTTGACATCTGTGGCATTGTGTTGTTTGAAAAAACGGCACATTTTAGAGTGGCCATTTATTGTCCCCAGCACAAGGTGCACCTGTGTAATGATCATGCTGTTTAATCAGCTTCTTGATATGCCACACCTGTCAGGTGGATGGATTATCTTGGCAAAGGAGAAATGCTCACTAACAGGGATGTAAACAAATTTGTGCACAAAATTTGAGAGAAATAAGCTTTTTGTGTGTATGGAACATTTCTGGGTTCTTTTATTTCAGCTCATGAAACATGGGACCAACACTTTACATGTTGCATTTATATTTTTGTTTAGTGTAGAAATCTGCCTTTCATCATCTCAGAATATAGAGAAGTATTATGTGTATTGCTCAATAAAGGATGGCTTGGCTTCTTCTCAGTATCAACTTCTCGAGTTGAAAAGTGATTTTGAATTACATAAAAGTACAGAAAGGAGAGATCCAGCTGGGCCATCCGAAATGTCTAAAACCAACAAATACCGGAGGGCTAGATTTTTCAAGGTCACACACACTTGTTTCCCCTATTGAATTATACTTCCATGTGTATAACACACTTCAACAGCCATTATTCAATTCCACAGGGTTACAGATTTGCTTAAACAGTATTTAGTTAGACACTGTAAGATGCCTGAGGAAACTTCCTTAGGACTTGAGCTCCTTTAACACACCTATGAATTATTAACAGCCAGTGAATATGAGTGCAGACCCACACTGAGCATGTGTGGGGGGCTTTATAGTGATGTCATTCACTGAGGGATTAAAGAGAGGGGAATGTCTGGGAAACTCAAGGGATGTTAGCATTTGAATAGGGCGGGGGGTTGCGTGTGTCAGCTGCCTGTCCCCCGTGTACTCAGCAGGACCAAGTTGTGAGCCAGCCAATCACGTCAGCCTGGCAGGAGGGCCCCTAATACATATGCTAATCTGGTCTCACCCTGCACCCCAACACTGTCGCATAAAGGAGAGTTTTGACATCAAGTTTGCCACGTTTTGGCTGCTGCAGCCAGTGATATAACTGCCCCTGATGGCAAAGTCAGTGTCATGAAAATATTATAGCATGTGCATTACATACTGAGGGAGAGAGATATTAGCTGGTTAGTTATATTGATTAAAAAGAAATAACATTGTGATCGTGATCGTGACACGGCAAACAATTATGTGACATCTGTCCATGTTGCCTTGGAACGGATCACATCTAATAATTACTAGTCTATCATATTGGATATGAAGAGTCCTTTCTGGAGATCACACAGCTTTGGACTTTAATAACTTCAGCATTTTGAAATGAAAAGAAGAGGACAAAGGGAGTTCCATGAAAAAATATAAATAAATAAGAGTCCCATCTTAAGAGGCTTTGTGCACAAAAATCTATTAAAAATCAAAGAGGAAATGGAAAGGTGGCCGATGACCATCTTGTCTCATTGTGGGGGGAACACAAGGAAATGCAGTGCTCTACAGAGGAAAGCTTCAGGCCATGTTTAGGCAGCGGATAGAGAGAGAGTGGGTTTCTGTTCCCCTGTCAGAGCTCATGATCTGGAGGGGCTAATCATGCACTGGTCACAGCACTGAGGCATTCTGGGACAGACAGCTCATCCTCATTCACCTCATCATTACATTTACATTTTACATTTTTAGTCATTTAGCAGACGCTCTTATCCAGAGCGACTTACAGTTAGTGAATACATATTTTTTTTATACTGGCCCCCCGTGGGAATCGAACCCACAACCCTGGCCATTCCCTCCCCTACCCTGGACGACGCTGGGCCAATTGTGCGCCGCCCATGAGTCTCCCGGTCGCGGCCGGCTGCGACAGAGCCTGGATTCGAACCAGGATCTCTAGTGGCACAGTTAGCACTGCGATGCAGTGCCTTAGTCGCCATATTCCTCACATGTCAACACGTTGCAACGTGTTGACAGTCAGAGCCCCCTTATGAAAGTGAAATATGCTTTTTCACTGACAGCTTTTTCAATTTCTACTTTGAATGGAAGGAAAATGTTATTTTCTATACCTCCCCCTGAGACAGTCAAATCATTCTCCTCTAACATGGATGTCCTCAGGCAAGTCACAATGTCTGCTCATTATGGGGGCATGAACTCTTATAAGAGAACCTAGTCAGTACAGTGATACAGTGTTGGGGTCCAACTGTTTCAGAACATTGCTAGGCCTATATCTCCAGGCGCACTCCTGTTCCGGTTCTTAAGACAACCCTCTAAAGGACACATCTGTTTTAAGTCATGGTGGTGTTACCCAATATGGGATAGTGTCTTGGAGAAAGATGACGGAGGCTTCCTGTGAGGATATATGGGCTCTGTGAACCAATACAAACCTACAGTACAGTGTAGCCTCTATACACACGTTACACAAAACTGCCTGAGAAGGACAGGGTGAGTGCCAGCTGTCAGTTAGGCACAGCTGTTCAATTCACCTCTAAAACCTTCTCCTATCATTGGTGGTGATCAGAGAAAGGGCCATCTGGAAAGCCCCATCCATCCTGACAGCCTGACTTCACCGTTTGAGTCAAAACACAAGCCATGGAAAGCCCAGTGTGTGACTCAAACCACACTGTAAAACTGACAAATCAGCTTGTGATCTCAAGTGACCTGAATTGTGGTGTTTCTTATGATTTCACAAGGCTGCCAGATCAGCGTATGGGCAAGCCCCTCTTTCTCCAACAAACATCCCAGCAGATTTTTAGGGGTGATAACTGAGCCTGCTTCATGGACCACACTACCTTAATTGTGTTTCTTAAGGCGTCAGCATGCTTCAGTTCGGCTGGCGCCTAGCCGAACCCCGGCTAGCCGAACCGAACGAGTGTGCTCACATACTCCCATAAAAAACCTTCACTTGAAAAATAAGAAAAAAGCGGCAATAGTTTGTCCATTTTGAGAAGCCGTAGCAAGTATACACTTCCTCAAAATAGTCAGAATTAATCTAAAGTAACTCAAGAAATCTGTCATTAATTTTGACGTTTTTGCCGAGGAGATGTTAGTCGCACAATTTTACATCCAACTAAGATGTTTGGAGCAGTATTTTTCAATGAAAAATTTGCATGAAAACAAGTCATCTCTCGTTGAATGACAACAAATACTTTATTGAAGAATCCCTACTGTTGACCAATCACCGACGAAGGGGCGTAGACTTTGGCTACCAACCTCGGCTTGCCTTCAGAAAAAATTTTGTGTAACCAAACAGCCGAAAAAACCCTTACCGATGTCAAACACTAACAAAAACGTCACAAAATGTCATCATGATATATGCACAAACTCTTCCGAACTGTTTCGGCTGGAAAGCATGAGGACGCCTTTAGTCGACACACTCACCACAGCACAGACTGATTGCATAGACTCTAGAGACTGCAGCTCGAAGCTTGCTCAGTCCACAAAGTACGACACCCATAATCTCCTCAGATTGGTCAGTCAGAGCAGCTTGTGCTGGGCTGTCTGTTTGCTGTGTGCACGTGAGTCCTCCAGTCTGCCAGGGAGAAGAAGAGCTCCCCCACTCACTGCTGCTACCGTATATGAAGCAGCTCTGCTAGGTCTGCTAGTGCTAACTGGGTCTCAGCAGCCTGAGAACGAGAGGGCAGCAGGAAGTTCATCCTGAGAACACATAGCCTGCACACAGCAGGAACAGTACTGCTTGCAGTATCTCCACAGAGTATAGTTGTGGTGGAGGGCGTAATCAAGAGATACTAAAATAGCTGCATGAGAAAGCATTCATGTAACCATCCAAAGGCCTTGTTGCTCTAAGAGGATACATACTCCATGGATCTCTACTGTAGAGAGAGATGGAGAGGTGCTTTTCCAATGAGACTTATCCCCACACCAGTGGGCCGGCAGTGTTTTATGTTAATGAGGTAAATCTTCAGTGGAAATGTGCCAATTGTGTGTATTTGTTTGCAGGCCATGACAGTGGACTAGTAGGGGGAGGAGACGGGAAGTAGAGATCAAGGGAGATGGGGGGAGTGACTAACAGCCCTGTGTGTACAGCTGGAGGGGATTTACAGGTATACTCACAGGGATTCACTTTTCACAGATATAGTTTACAACAAACATTCCCACAATGTCTCAGTGACGTGGCAACATCCCGTAGAGAGTTGTACACTCACAACATTGCTAATGTATTGTCCGCTTGCTACGACATTGCAGTCACACTGTAATAGCGTTTTTTTGTCAGCTAGTAGGATCTAGCTAAAAAAGCAGAAGGGAAAATGTGATATATTGCAATGTTCTCTGATTAGACAAGATGCTCCCTAACATGCTGACCACACCGCACACGTCGCATGCGCGAGCGTTTCAAAATAAATGTACACATACTGTAACGATCCCGGCAGTCTGAGTCGGGTCCTGTCTGGTGACTAGTTTTTCTGTTCGTGATCTCCAGTTTCCCGAGGGTTCGGGAACGCTCCGGGGAGCTCTCTTGATTTCCGCACCTGCATCCCATCAGCAATCTGCACACCTGGTCCTGATCATCACCCTTCTTAGGCTCTGGCCTAACATCCATTCCCTGCCGGATCGTTAGCCATGAACAGTAGGTTTACCAGAGTATCAGTCTTAGAGCCTAGCGTTAGTTTTGTTGTTTTTGCACCTTGTTGTTTTGTTGCTTACTTACCCCCGTTTTGTTCCATCTGCAGTCACCCGTCCGGAACCTTCATCCAACCTCTGCCTGGTGGTCGGCGGCTGCCGACCCAGGATGGGATCAACCACTGCACCCCCAACAACTAATCAACGCCGCCCGCTCTGTTCCCTGGATTATTCAGCATCACTCTTGAATTTGTAATAAACACTCACCTTCGTTTCAACTTACCTTGTCCTGGTCTGCTTCTGGGTTCTGGCTTAGCAACTCGTGACACATACAGGTTATTCAATCATTGCACCCACAATGCTCGCGAGTGTCAATGAGTGTCTGCGTGGCCAGGCGCTAAAATAGAACTTGGTAGTATTTGTGACGCTTGACGCGCTGCAAGTCCCGCCTCTCCCATCTCCTCATTGGTTTTTAGGAGCGTATACCCACGTGGGTGATTGAAAGACGAACTGAGGTCCACACTCCAGTCCAGTTGGTGGGGGTAATGCACCTTAAAGTTGGTTGCCAACCGCCATATAAACTCTGAAGAAGAAGAAGCCATTACTAGAAACAAACTCTGTTTACACTTTTATCTGTGGATTAATTGTCAGAGTAGAGGACCTTGTGCATTTCAGGTAAAATAACAACCCAATGTTCATATCCCAGGACAAATTAGCTAGCAACAGCAATTAAAATGTTTAATGCTTTTTGACCTGTCTCCAAATTAATATAGTTGGTTCAGAGTTGATTTTGATATTTCAACCTGCTTGTCCTGATCGCGTCTGGTGTGGGTGGACAAAATCAACATGCACGTGATGGTGAACGCGCGCGGGCGGTCTGATCATGTAACTATTATAACCTACCCTGTCGATCCTTGACCACAATGAGGAAGATTACATTAGGGTCTGGCCCTAGGCAGTCTTCACTATTCACAAACCCCGCCAGGCATGCAGTCACTTCCTATTCGCTGATCCAATCTTACAAGAGGAGGAATCCTGGAAGCATATCATTCAAAACACATTCTGCATAAAACACCCAGCTTGAGATATCTGACAGGCCAACAGCTTCAATTTCTTTAGATGTGGCTGACAGACTCAAGAAACGGTCTGTAACAAGCATGTCTAATAAGAGCCTATCGTAACATTACACCAAACCGTGCTACAAGTCTCAGCAGTGCACTCATGGCCCTGGAACTATGCATGGAATGGCAAAGAGGACAAATTCCTCATCCCATATCAACTCAGCCAATAGCACCCTTAGCCCCCAAAAAGGCTTTCCATTGTCTGAGTGAGTCACTGCAGGAGAAAACATGAAGGCCAAGTATGGAACCTACAGGATAACCTCTAGTCTTCTACAGTCTAATCTGTGGTCAGAGGACCACCATTATTTGCCTAATTCACTCTTCTTAGATTGGCGAATTACTGAATGACATGCAATCTCCTGCTGAACACCCCAGTGACTTTTACTTTCACCAGCTGCTCTCTACCTTGTTTACACCATTAGAGAGGCAGGTACTCCAGGAGAGGAGACAATGATGATAAGAATCTGAATAGCATAATTCTCTCAAGATAAACAACAGAGAAGTAAACACATCCTTGACTGATTTCTGTAAAAGATTCTACTTCCACTTTTACACTGAGAGGAAGGAAATGTGTCTTTGCGACAAACATAAAAAAAAAAAAAACTAATGCAAATACTGTTAATAATTTCTCTCATCAGATGTGTTAACACATTTGCATAAGACAGATCTTGTGTGTGTGTTATCTAAAGATGTTTCCATCCTTCCTGCAAGTAACTGGCCCTTGATGAAAAGTAGAACCTTAGGCCTATGTTTAGTGAAATGAGAGACATTCTAGGGTAGTGCCACTCACAAACCAGTGAGTTGTGTATGTTTTTATATTACAGCAGTTCACGGTCTTCTCTTTGCCTACATTATACCTCATTATTGTACAAGGCACAGGACGCATGCTCATTGTGTTTGTTGAACTATACAAGGGTTTGTTCTTTCCAGAGAGAGCCTCCAGAAACAAGCCACAGAGGTGGAGAGCAACTAATGACGTCTCATGAGACACACACAAAATAAAAGTGTGCTGATTCATGATTGAGACCACCTGCGAGACTAACAAAAATGTCTCTGCAGTAGAATAAATTATTCTTCAGATTTGTACATATTCATGAACAGGAGGTGATGTTTACAGTAGAATACTTTAGAGCTTGATTGTGAAGTAACAGTTGAGTTTTGGGAAATGCGCATACTTACATATCCTTAGGCTACCAAAAAAAGAATGTAGCCTGACTTGTCCTTTGAAAACAATGTCCTAGATTTTACAAGTTCCTTCCCTAAACATGACTGTTGTTGACAAGAAAACCAAGATCAGCATCTTCAGGTACACCCCCACACCAGTTTCACTTATTTTCAAACTCATACACAACTAACCTACCACCCTGAGCTCAGGAAGAGTTCTCTCTCTCTCTCTCTCTCTCTCTCTCTCTCTCTCTCTCTCTCTCTCTCTCTCTCTCTCTCTCTCTCTCTCTCTCTCTCTCTCTCTCTCTCTCTCTCTCTCTCTCTCTCTCTCTCTCTCTCTCTCTCTCTCTCTCTCTCTCTCTCTCTCTCTCTCTCTCTCTCTCTCTCTCTCTCTCTCTCTCTCTCTCTCTCTCTCTCTCTCTCTCTCTCTCTCTCTCTCTCTCTCTCTCTCTCTCTCTTCTCTCTCTCTCTCTCTCTCTCTCTCTCTCTCTCTCTCTCTCTCTCTCTCTCTCTCTCTCTCTCTCACACACACACACACATCCTCCTAATTACCACCAGACCCCCCCCACACACACAACTGCTTTATGTATCATACCATCCTCATCTCCCCCAGAGACCCATGGCACTCCCAAGAGACAGCAGGCCCTCTCAGTCTAATAATGACATCATCCTGTCATACTCAGTGTTCTGACCCCCAGGGAGAACCTTATGGTCCCTGATACCCCCAGCTTCACTCTGTTTTCTGCACTCCGCATTCTGCCATGTATTGATCAATTGATTTCAATTTATCACTGAGGGTAAGTGTGTAAGAAGGTAGTGGGGAATCAATCAAATGGTTCAGATGTCATAAACAACTAAGAAATCAGATGTGCTTCTTGGATGTAGCTATTATTAACCTGCTTGTATATATCTGCTTGTTTATACATGTGTAATTACCATTGACAGTACTGATAGGGGAAACATCCCTGTTATTTACAAATTGTAGAAATATAAACATGTATTTTTCTGGTAAGGTCTGAAACATTTACGTATGTAAATGTGTGTCTGTACTGCTTTTTACCACTTAATGAGTGCTGGGGGAGGTTTATCCATGAACAGTTTTTCGTTGTCTTTAAATTACAGCTGGGCTATGGAACATCGACGCCCTACAGTTCTCGAGCATTTTAAGCAAACAACATTTATTGGAATAATCCCTTCTAAACGACTAGGCATATAACATAAAATGGAAAGGTAGAAAATAGGAATTTGTATGAACAACACTGATGTGCCGTCCTACTTATTGATGTACACAGTATTACCAGTTTTCAACCTTATTATAAATAAACTGTTTGTCATGTGTTTAATGTTTAAACATGAATATAATATTGTACTCTAAAATCGATATAAAAGACACATAAACTAGGAAAGACATTATAAACCATGCAGAATGATTGTTATTGGTTCCCCAGCCCGTGACCGACACTTACCTGACAGTTCGTCTGGTTCAAGCCCGCTTTCAGTGTCAAGTCCGCAGATAACAAAATAATCTGCGAATCGACAAGAATTCGAGCTGAAGCCGGTGGTCATTTTGAGACTGGTCCGGTGGTACCCTTTTCCTCGCCTTTTTCAGCTGGGTGCATATTAAAGGATCGCGTAGCGATTTCGCGCAGCCATTGTGGATGTACTGCAAAGCCTGAATATCAGAACAGAATGCCAGCCGAATTGCATTATGGGTCTTCAAGTACAGCTGTTTTCATCTGTCTCAGATCTTCTCAACCCCTAGCATTACCTCTGCGTAGAAGGAACACACTGAGCATGTGCGAACTCCTTACTGATTACGTTATGCACTTAACCCTTCAGTTCCTGAGTTCTAAGTATTTCTCCTGTAAAATGCTCTCCTTTATAATAATGCTATAGAAATTAAGCATTAAATAGGCCATAATGCACCTATAATGAACCTGAGTCATAGTATTCTTACTCCACTGTAGCCAAGACCATCCAGTGTACAACTGAATGCAAACTTTCATTTCACCAATTTAGCCCGAACAATTGTATTAAATCATACCTTGAACATACCATAGCTGTAATACACATACAGTAATAGGTATTCTACTTGAGTATTCAAGGCACAGAGAATGGGGAGTAAGTGTCAGAAACAGGAAAAATGTGTAAAGACACGTTATCTGATGCACAATTTAGAATATATTTCATTAAATCATAAGAAAAATGTTGTCCTACTTAAACTCAAATAAATCAAAGCAATTGTTGTGAGCTGTACAAAGAGCTCCCCCGTGTGGTAAAAGGTGACGGGTAAAAACATGCAGAACTTTGCCATTAGATTCACATTCTCATTTTCCAATCATTCACCGGACAGTGAGCAAATATGTACATCATATTTTTTATGATTTCTAAATAAATATGTTAATAATACCCCAACATTCATTAGCTTGGACAAAAAGACGTACAAGAATGAATATAATTTACAAACACAGGTCATATTGCAATACATTATCATTTGGCACAACTTAATACTGTAAAGATCACAAGCCTAATGAATGGACAAGGAAACACACCAAGAATCATCCAAACCAGCGAAGATATTCTCAATATTCTCCGCATGAAATCAACAAATGTTGGAAAGTTGTAATAAGAAACACGTGTAACACCCTAATAGTGCAGTGATCTTTAAAAATTGGATAAAACTACTGTGGACTTCTAAACAGTTATTGCAAATATGTCAATGAATTTCCAGGAATTACTTCTGATATCAAATTGGGTGAACAAATAATGTAATAGTAATATAAGGGCTAAGTAACGAAATATTCTTATTTAAACACAAAAACAGCTTTCATAAGAGCACACACTTTGTATTGACTGAACAGCTACAGCATCTCCCATTGAGCTTGATCCCTCTCTGAAAACTACTGCAGTGCAATCAAGATGAGGTAAAGATGCAACCTCTATGAACTACAAAAAGCTGAAGCCCAAATTTCCAATTAACACAACTAAATAAAATGAAAGGTCATTAATTTGATGGGTTACAGCAGGACTGGGATACAGTAGGGCTGTTTACACATGCAGACCAGTTCTGATCTTTTATTGGCAAAATACCTTATCTGATAGGTCAAAACACAAATTAGTGGTAAAAAAAGATCCGAATTGGGCTGCCTGTTTAAACACAGCCAAAGTGGCCATTATATAAAAATATGAAGCACCAAGCCTGTGTTTATACAGGCAGCCTAATTCTTATCTTTTTTTCACTAATTGGTCTTTTGACCAATCAGATCAGCTCTGAGAAAAGAGCTGATGTGATTGGTCAAAAGACCAATTAGTGGAAAAAAGATACGATTTAGGCTGCCTGTGTAAACACAGCCTTAGACATGCCAAGTGGCCACACAAATTCATTCAGGTTATTAAATACTAACAAATGGGATTTCTTTTCTATAAGGACACAGAAAGGGTTTCTATAATGGACTAAAAAGTTGATCCAATAAGACTGTTGATAATCAACATTTTAAAAATGCTTTCTCACTTTTTAAAATCAAATACATTTTCATAAATGATGAGTGATCTCAGATGCAGAAGAGTGGACAGTGCTTGAGACATTAAGTTAAGAAACATCAACAGTAAGACTGTCCAAGTGCACATTCACTGCATCAACCTCTAGATACAACCAGAAGGTTTCACAGCAGCAGAGAATTCGTATAATGACATCAGGTAAGGATAAATAAATCCCTCCAATCACATCAAAGCACCCAAACTATAGAAAGAATTAGGCATCACACCAACAGATACATACAGGATGGACTCTAAGAAATCTATACAGTGCCTTAAGAAAGTATTCACACCCCTTGACTTTTTCCACATTTTGTTGTGTTACAGCCTGAATTGAAAATTGATTACATTTAGATTTTGTGTCACTGGCCTTCACACAATACCCCATAATGTCAAAGGGGAATTATGTTTGTAAACATTTTTTTAAAATGAAAAGCTGAAATGTCTTGGATTCAACCCCCCTTTGTTATGGCAAGCCTAAATATGTTCAGGAGTAAAAATGTGCTCAACAAGTAGTAAGTTGCATGGACTCACTATGTGTGCAATAATAATGTTGAACATTATTTTTTAACGACTACCTCATCTCTGTACCCCACACATACAGATAATTGTAAGGTCCCTGAATCGAGCAGTGCATTTCTAACACAGATTCAACCACAAAGACCAGGGAGGTTTTCCAACACCTATTGGTAGGTAGATTGGTATTTATACACCACTTTGGATGGTGTATAAATACACCCAGTCACTACAAAGATACAGGCGTCCTTCCGAACTCAGTTGCTGGAGAGGAAGGAAACCACTTAGGGATTTCAGCATGATGCCAATGATGACTTTAAAAAAAGTTTGACTTTAATGGCTGTGATAAGAGAAAACTGAGGATGGCTCAACAACATTGTAGTTACTCCACAATACTAACCTAAATTCACAGAGGGAAAAGAGGGAAACCTATACAGAATAAAATATTCCAAAACATGTATCCTGTTTGCAATAAGACACTAAAGTAAAATTGCTAAAGATGTGGCAAAGAAATTAACGTTATGTCCTGGATACAAAGCATTATGTTTGGGGCAAATCCAACGTCATCACGGAGTACCACCTCATATTTTCAAGCATGGTGGTGGCTGCATCATGTTACGGGTATGCTTGTCATTAGCAAGGACTAGGGAGTTTATGATCAAAAGAAACGGAATAGAGCTAAGCACAGGTAAAATCCTATAGGAAACCCTGGTTCAGTCTGCTTTCCAACAGAGACTGGGAGACAAATTCACCTTTCAGCAGGACAATAACCTAAAACACAAGGCCAAATATACACTGGAGTTGCTTACCAAGACGACAATAAATGTTCCTGAGTGGCCTAGTTACAGTTCACTGAAAATCGGCTTGAAAATCTATGGCAAGACTTGAAAATGGCTGTCTAACAATGATCAACAACCAACTTGACCCCTCTTGAATAATTTAAAAAAGAGTAATGTGCAACTATTGTACAATCCAGGTGTGCAAAGTTCTTAGACTTTCCCAGAAAGACTCACAGCTGTAATCAGTGCCTAAGGTTTTTTGAACATGTATTGACTCAGGGGTTTGAATACTTATCTAAACAAGATACACTATATATAAAAGTGTCGGCTGGAATGTTGTAAAGCTCGCCGACATTGGACTCTGGAGCAGTGGAAACGCGTTCTCTGGAGTGATCAATCACGCTTCACCATCTGACAGTCCGAAGGACGAATCTGGGTTTGGCGGATGCCAGGAGAACGCTACCTGCCCCAATGCATAGTGCCAACTGTAAAGTTTGGTGGAGGAGGAATAATGGTCTGGGGCTGTTTTCATGGTTCGGGGTAGGCCCCTTAGTCCCAGTGATGGGAAATCTTAACGCTACAGCATACAATGACATTCTAGACGATTCTGTGCTTCTAACTTTATGGCAACAGTGTGGGGAAGGCCTTTCCTGTTTCAGCACGACAATGCCCCTGTGCACAAAGTGAGGTCCATACAGAATTGGTTTGTCGAGATCGGTGTGGAAGAACTTTACTGGCCTGCACAGAGCCCTGACCTCAACCCCATCAAAAACGTTTGGGATGAATTGGAACGTCGACTGCAGCAAAGGGGGGACCAACTCCATTTTAATGCCCATGATTTTGGAATGAGATGTTCAACGAGCAGGTGTCCACATACCTTTGGTCATGTAGCGTATATTAGTGGGGTATTTTTTATTTATTTTTGTACAAATGTTAGAATTTTTCTTCTACTTTGACAGAGTAGTTTGTGTAGATCGTTGACAAAAATATTACAATTAAATCCATTTTAATCCCACTTTGTAACACAAACATTTTAAAAAGTCAAGGGGTGTGACTACTTTCTGAAGACACTGTACATGAAGTAGCAGTGTGAAATCACTAACACCTGGGAAAAGCATGAGCAACCAAAAATCAATTGGTAGCTTTGCAAAGGGCACTGCTGGGTCATTCATTGAATGGAGCGCACTACTGCATTTCTCAACTGGCATAGCATTTGGACTGGTGACACACAAGAGGGAGAGCACACAGGCAGAGGGGCAGTCTCAGCACCATTAGTAGAACAAGTATAGTATACAAAACACTAGTTTTCAATACTTTATATGCCATTTCATACAATTAAAGGGGAAATCCAATTATTAGCGATGTAATAGTGATAGGCCCAGCACAAGCATCAAGGGTTTCATATTTATCTTACTAGGTGTTCATATGCATATTTTTCATGTCAACATTGATGGTACACATATCATTTTAGGGTGGGTGTGTTAACAATATCTTCAAAGGATATAAAATGCTAAATTATTTAATATGTTCACATTCTAACCAGTGTAAAACAGCCATAACAATCATCCTCAAATTGTGAAAATCAAAAACATTGAACTGCGACTCTGATCAGTATTGCTTTATAATAATAATAATAATAATAATAATAATAATAATAATAATAATAAGCCATTTAGCAGACGCTTTTATCCAAAGCGACTTACAGTCGTGCGTGCATACATTTTTGTGTATGGGTGGTCCCGGGGATCGAACCCACTACCTTGGCGTTACAAGCGCCGTGCTCTACCAGCTGAGCTACAGAGGACCGCTTTGATGTCACCCATATCACACAGGTTAAGAGATCAAATAAATTTAAAACATGGTTCAATAAATACAAAGAGGGAAGTGTAGCTTGAACTTGTGAGAACCATTGTGATTAAAAAGAATATTAAAGACAGATGCCTGATGTTTTCTGTATCTTTTCTTGAATCTTCAATTTACAGGCAAGCAACATTGAACAAAAATGGGAAAACAAACCCGAGGGTGAGCAGAGGCCATTTAGTCCTTTGTAGAGCACAAAGTTGAGGTGGCCACCACATGTTTTGGACACAGGAGTCATGGTTGTGCCAACGGGCAATGTTTCCACAGCAACCTCAGCAGGTGTGTGGGACAGCAACAGGCAGGACTATGTGAGTGATAGCGGCGTGTACCATTCCTGAGCCAAGGGACGGGCAGGGGATCAGGCAGGCAGAGGAGTTGCTATTTTGTTTACTGTCTACTCCATCTTCTGCTGCAGTTTCTTCTGGAAGCAGACAGGCAGGATAGAGAGTACGGCCAGGACACCTAGTACAATCAGAGAGTTCCAGGACACTGCCTCCCCAGCTGTCGTCAGTTTGTACAGTGTTGTGCCAGCGTTGATCGCCACAAAGGACGGTGGGGCCACTCCTGACAGTCAGAGATAAGGGAGGAAGTCAGTATTGTTTGGTTGATGAAATAGTGACCATGCCTTTCGTAACACATTTCAGACACATGCATTCAGTAATATATTTTTAAAATATTTAAAAATCAGTGGTCACCAACCGGTCGATCTTCAAAAGCCCTGCGCACCGGGTAAGCAAAGTGTTCCCATTTGTTTTTGTCTGAAAGAAACAAACTCCGCCTACCCGGCAGATCTGTAACTAAATCGAGTGCACCTACTGTGCTGCCCAATCCGATAGCTCAAATCACCGTGGCTACAGAGCTTCCACAACCAAGTTTGACAGGCTACTAGCCTACGTAAGATTTAATAACTTTTAAAAACCATGACCACAGACTGTCAAAGAATACAGCAAAGAGCTGCTGTTTATTATGAGTGAGTATATGGTTAAGTTTATATTCAACACTATTACAAAACGCGCTTCTCCGTCCTTCTGGTCGCGCTGCAGCTGCAATTAATGAGTAGCCAAGTATCGATAGCCCTGCGTTTTATTATTAGCAGCTCGTCGTGTCGATTTTAATATCAAGGAATATTTAACTTTCTCTGGTCATAGGAACAACATGAAATTGTGCATGAGGCAGATGCGGTGCGACTCGAGTTTTGACATCAGGTGGAAGACGGTGTCCCCTCTCTCTGGTCAGTCTCACCGGAGGAAAGGAAGGAGAGAGCAGGGACCGTGAGAGGCGGTTTGGAAAAATCGTTTTGAACGGTAATCCAACTCGGAATTCCATGTCGGAAACTCGGGCATCTTTCTAGAGCTCCGACTTTCCTACCTGAAGATCACTGACGTCATTATTTGACCTCGTTCACCATCAGATGCTGGTTCCATAAATTCAGTAAAATAAAAAAGCAAATTATTTCAGTTCATGCTCCACAGTGCCTCACAAGTGCTAAACCAACTGACCTATTTTGTTATCAAAGCTCGAGTTTTGAAATATAATATGGTCTGAGATTAACAATATTGGCAGGCCAAGCATATAGCCAATATGCTGTGACAATGTATTAGGCCTACTGGCCAAAACTCATTCCTACAAAACTGTTTGTATTAGGTTAATGTAAAAACAAAAATCTGAGCAGTAGATCTCGGCTTCCTTTTTGACTGCGAAAGTCATCTTGACTCAGAAATGGTTGGTGACCACTGTTTTAAATGGTATGAGAAATAAAAAAATAGCTCAGCAATAAAGACAATACAACACTATCAACAGTGTTTTACACTGAGAAGGAAATACTGGAGTTTGATACATCTTAGCCTTACCTAAGAAAGTACCAAGGAAGAAGACCCCCAAAGGTACGTTGATGACGGGTGAGGTGATGTTGATGAACCAGTTGGGGAGAAAGGGAGTGATTCTCAGAAATATTATGTAATTGATGAGATGATCTCTGTGCTTGTCAACCTGCCATTGAAAACAGATAGCAGAACCTGTCATTCACAGTAAGGCTTGGAGGCTACTAGCCCCCTACTAAGACTCCACTGTTCTGTGGGTGCAGATAGATATGTGGATGTTACTAAATTGTTAAAGTTGGCTTGTACTCTGATATCAACAACTTCCTACACTGTTCACGTACCAAATCAACCCGTTTTTCCTTCCAAAAGGTCTTACCTGCTGGGACCATTTCTGGGCTCTCTCTGTCAGGTATCTATAGACCACAGGTCGCCCCACTAGATAAGACAGCATGTAGCAGAAGGAAGCCCCCAGGCCAGAGCACTGGAAAACACATCACACATTCAGAGGTACAAGTGACAGAGGCAGTACATTTTGTAAACAGAGTCTGGTTTACAGAGTCAAAGTACATTTAGTAAATGTCACCACTATTATTAGTCATCGTTCTCCTTGTGGCCATAGTATACTCACCAGGCAGACGAGGAAAAGAGCTAGGGGGAAAGGGTAGAGATAACCAGACAGGATGCTGAGGAAGATGGATCCAGGGATCGCAAATGTCTGGAGGCTGAGTCAACAGCGTCAAGGAATACAGCTCAAGGGTTGAACACACAGCAGTATGTGCACACACACTTGTGGATGCAGTCACAAATATACACTGAACAAAAATATAAAAACACAACATGCAACAATTAAGATTTTACTGAGTTACAGTTCATATAAGGAAATCAGTCAATTTAAATAAATTCATTAGGCCCTAATCTATGGATTTCACGACTGTGACTACAGAGATGCATCTGTTGGTCACAGATACCTTTTTTTTTTAAAGGTAGGGGCGTAGATCAGAATACCCATCAGTATCTGGTGTGACCACTATTTGCCTCATGCAGTGTGACACATCTCCTTCACATAGTTGATCAGGCTGTTGATTGTGGCCTGAGGAATGTTGTCACACTCCTCTTCAATGACTGTGCGAAGTTGCTGGATATTGGCGGGAACTGGAACACACTGTCCTACACTTAAATCCAGAGCATCCCAAATATGCTCAATGGGTGACA
The DNA here is from genome assembly GCF_020615455.1 of Coregonus clupeaformis. NCBI lineage: Eukaryota > Metazoa > Chordata > Actinopteri > Salmoniformes > Salmonidae > Coregonus > Coregonus clupeaformis. The sequence continues at coordinate 9,330 of NW_025534377.1, read as the reverse complement.
TATCTGGTGAGTAGGCAGGCCATGGAAGAACTGGGACATTTTCAGCTTCCAGGAATTGTGTACAGATCCTTGCGACACGGGGCCGTGCATTATCATGCTGAAACATGAGGTGCTGGCGGCGGATGAATGGCACGACAATGGGCCTCAGGATCTCGTCACGGTATCTCTGTGCATTCAAATCTCCATAGATAAAATGCAATCGTGTTCATTGTCCGTAGTTTATGACTGCCCATAGCATAACCCCACCACCACCACGGGGCACTCGCTTCATTAGCAAACCGCTCGTCCACACAACGCCACACATGCCATCTGCCCGGTACAGTTGAAACCGGGCTTAATCCGTGAAGAGCACACTCCTCCAGCGTGCCAGTGACCATCGAAGGTCAGCATTTGCCCACTGAAGTCAGTTACAACGCCGCACTGGAGGCAGTTACAACACCAAACTGCAGTCAGGTCAAGACCCTGGTGAGGATGATGAGCATGCAGATGAGCTTCCCTGAGATGGTTTCTGACAGTTAATGCAGAAATTCTTCGGTTGTGCAAACCCACAGTTTCAGCTGTCCGGGTGGCTGGTCTCAGACGATCCCGTAGATGAAGAAGCCGGATGTGGAGGTCCTGGGCTGGCATGGTTACATGCGGTCTGCGGTTGTGAGGCCGGTTGGACGTACTGCCAAATTCTCTAAAACAACATTGGAGGCAGCTTATGGTAGAGAAATGAACATTCATGCAGAGTGCATGCTCCCTCAAAACTTGAGACATCTGTGGCATTGTGTTGTGTGACAAAACTGCACATTTTAGAGTGGCCTTTTATTCTCCCCAAGACAAGGTGCACCTGTGTAATGATCATGCTGTTTAATCAGCTTCGTGATATGCCACACCTGTCCAGTTGATGGATTATCTTGGCAAAGGAGAAATGCTCACTAACAGGGATTTAAACAAATTTGTGCACAGAATTTGAGAGGAATAAGCTTTTTGTGCATATGGAACATTTCAGGGATATTTTATTTCAGCTCATGAAACATTGGACCAACACTTTAAAAATGTTGCGTTTCTATTTTTGTTCAGTGTAGTTCAAGACATACTCCACTGTAGTAGTATACAGTGCCAGTTTATTATAGCTCTGGCTGCAAGTTTCATTTGTGCCAGTCATCTGCCTGCTTTCAGCAACATTACAGGCAGATAGAAGTATCAGCTATAAAAGAGGGGAGGGGGGTAGTGGCACCACCTCATATCTAAACATCATCCATATTCAGAGCACATTTATTTTGATGAATATGAATAAACACTACACAGTATGAGCTATGAATACAAATGCAGTATCATGCCTGATGTCTTCTACAGCTAGTTTGCTCATTCTCTTTCCCCTCCACTGTCTAGGAACATGTTAATGCATCGTGTCTGTGCTCTGGTCAGTATGTGCTGACAGCACAAGGACAGGATCAGCTGACCAGGCCACAGCCACTGTCTGGGATGTGTTGCCTTGTAGTTTTAGGTTAGAGATTAGGCAAACTAGCAGAGGAAGCAGTGTAGAAGACATAAGGCATGATACTGCATTTGTATTCATAGTTCATACTGTGCAGTGTTTATTCATATTCATCATAATAAAATGTGCTCTGAAGATGGATGATGTTTAGATATGATGTGGTACCATAACATGCATCGGACCATGTTTTTCCCCCTCTTTTATTGAGGATACTTCTATCTGCCCGTAATGTCTGTCTGAAGTGCAATTGACAAAGCTGGAACAGAGTTTCTACTGCAAATAGCTGTGGGTGGAAAGGAAGTTCTTAAAACCTACCGCACTGCATGTCTGCATTGATCGGTCTTCTCCTGTCATAAAACGAGGGAAAATGTACTGCACTCTGGATGTTGTGAACACACAAGAATTGCCTGAATTACTACTCAAGGTTCAAAGCCCACTGTAATCCCATCCCCTACTTCTCCATTCATTATCCAGAGGCAAGCCCATGCCTTTTCTATGGCCTTGGAGATTTAATCTGCTTGGCTGGCTGCTTTGTTCACAGGAAATGAAGAATGAGAGAGGGAGACCAAGCGGGCGAAAGCGAGGTAGGGGAGATTAGGGATGATGCAATCAACAGGCCCATCACAGAGTAACAAAAGCATGTGTTGGTCCGCTTCCCCGTCTGTCGCTCTCCTCTGCTGACCGACTTGAATACATAGGGGGCCTCAAAGACATGATGCATGTTGAAACAGCTAATAAGTACGTATCTCACTCCTCCAAAAGTGGACAACTTTGCAATACATTTACTATCCAAAAGGATACAAGATATAGGTGGTAAAGTAGGCTACTAACACTTGGGTGTAGTAGGTGTCCTTATATTTGGAAAGTACAGTGCCCAAGGCTTTGGCATCATCCATATCTTTGGGGATTTTAATAGTAGCCATCTCATCACTGGATTTTTTTTTTTTTAAGGGAAATGAAAAAACGTGGATATCAATTCACCATCATACAATGTTGTGGATAAATACAAATCTGTATGTGAATCTGTGTGCAAGGGCTTTGACACTTACAGAAACAGATAAATTAAAACATGACCATCTATATTGGAGTGTGTCATACTTGGCTGTAGACAATTTAAATCAAATGGTTCTCATCATTAGCTGTGATAATCATTGATAACAGGCTCCTATATAGCTGTAATAAGCAGATTTCCAAACAGCCTTTACATGGTGATACTATCTTCGTTCTCTATTCGGACGTCCCCAGTGTCTTCTAAACTCTGATGGCTAGTTGCAGAGGAATGTTTGAATTTAGAAAGCGCTCCGTTATAAAATTTAATCCATTTTTGCTCCATCAATCATCCAACAATGTATACGCCACCATATTTATATATACAGTACCAGTCAAAAGTTTGGACACACCTACTCATTCCGGGTTTCTTTATTTTTTACTATTTTCTACATTGTAGAATAATAGTGAAGGCATCAAAACTATGAAATAACACATGGAGTCATGTAGTAACCAAAAAGGTGTTAAACAAATCAAAATATATTTTATATTTGAGATTCTTCAAAGTAAGCCACCCTTTGCCTTGATGACAGCTTTGCACACTACTTTGAAGAATCTAAAATATATTTTGATTTGTTTAACACCTTTTTGTTTACTACCGTAATTTTCGGACTATAAGCCGCGCCTTTTTTCCAATTTTTCGACCCTGCGGCTTATATAACGGTGCGGCTAATCTATGGATTTTTACAGCTAACGGCCACTAGAAGACCTCCTAAATCTATGGATTTTACAGGTTACAGTCCACCAACTTTAACTCTATGGGCTCTATGACCGGTCCGCGCCCCCCCACCTTTAAGCGGCGGGCTCCAGCAGGAAAAGCTGGAGGCCGGAAAAGAGTGAGACAGGTAGCGCAAAAGTAAAAGTGGAACCGAGAGTGGTACGAGAGACAGAACGAGAGACGGAACGAGAGCAAGACAGACAGACATTACGAGAGCGAGACAGTTTGTGCAAAGGAAGTTTTCATGCACAAACCCTCATTATGGAAAACAAATGTAGAAATGCATATGATGCAGCTTTTAAGTTAAAGGCAGTCAATCTGGCTGTCAAAACATCCACGATCATTAACGGGTTCCGAAAGGCTGGACTGCTGCGTGATGAAGAGGAGGACGCCGCCACAGCTGAGGCCCTTCAGAGGCTGTTCGATTCCGACAGTGACGAAGAGGAGTTCGTTGGTTTTGAGAGCGACAACGAAGGAGAGAGGAGAGTGGCTGACGAAGCCACCCTGAGCCTGTTCGTTTTCGACACTGAAGATGAGGACTTTGGTGGTTTTAGTACGCAGGAAGAAGACGGAGATGAGGATTAATGACTTGACTTTTCTGGTTACAGCCGTGTACTGCACCTTAGCCTAAAAGATGAAGACGAGGATTAATGACTTTTCTGGTAGGCTGATTACCGTATATTTTAAGCAGCCGTGTTGCTGCAACTTTAGGCTTACGCGCTTACTGTCGTGTTACAGGCACTTTATTTTGCACTTTTAAAAAAACACATTTAATTTAGCCTTTGATATTGCCTCGTCAAGCGCTGTAAGCTTTGTTTTTTGTTATGGTACTACTGTAGGCTATAATGTAGATAAATATTCAAAGATGTGCACACTTTTTCAAGGTTTTTCAAAAATAACCAAAGTTAAGTGGTTAAATGATTGTGACGCTATTAACTAATTTTGCTGGGGAACCCCTAGCATTCCCTCAAGGACCACTGGTTGAAAACCACTGCTGTAGATCACTGCTGGTATAGCGCTAGGAGCGCACCGTTTAAGTTTGAAAGTTGAAAAGTTTGTGTGTCTGAAACGCTATGTGATACAGTACAGTATACACAGCACAGTATATGTTCTGCAGCTACTATTGCACTAAATGGTAACACTTGAATACGTTATGCAAATATGCAACTTGTTTGTTGAAATGTTAATAGCTGCATCAACCCTCCTCTCCTCCCTTTCTGCATCCTTTGACTCTCTGTGTCCCCTATCCTCCCGGCCGGCTCGGTCCTCCCCTCCAGCTCCGTGGCTTGATGACTCATTGCGAGCTCACAGAACAGAGCTCCGGGCAGCGGAGCGGAAATGGAAGAAAACTAAACTCCCTGCCGACCTGGCATCTTTTCACTCCCTCCTCTCTACATTTTCTTCATCTGTTTCTGCTGCTAAGGCCACCTTCTACCACTCTAAATTCCAAGCATCTGCCTCTAACCCTAGGAAGCTCTTTGCCACATTTTCCTCCCTCCTGAATCCTCCCCCCTCCTCTCTCTGTGGATGACTTCGTCAACCACTTTGAAAAGAAGGTTGACGACATCCGATCCTCGTTTGTTAAGTCTAATGACACTGCTGGTCCTGCTCACACTGCCCTACCCTATGCTTTGACTTCTTTCTCCCCTCTCTCTCCAGATAAAATCCTGCGACTTGTGACTGCAGGCCGCCCAACAACCTGCCCGCTTGACCCCATCCCCTCCTCCCTTCTCCAGACCATCTCCGGTGACCTTCTTCCCTACCTCACCTCGCTGATCAACTCATCCTTGACTGCTGGCCATGTCCCTTCCGTCTTCAAGAGAGCGAGAGTTGCTCCCCTTCTCAAAAAACCAACACTCGACCCCACTGATGTCAACAACTACAGACCAGTATCCCTTCTTTCTTTTCTTTCCAAAACTATTGAGCGTGCCGTCTTTAGCCAACTCTCTTGCTATCTCTCTCAGAATGACCTTCTTGATCCAAACCAATCAGGTTTCAGGACTGGTCATTCAACTGAGACTGCTCTTCTCTGTGTCACGGAGACTCTCCGCACTGCTAAAGCTAACTCTCTCTCCTCTGCTCTTGTCCTTCTAGACCTGTCTGCTGCCTTTGATACTGTGAACCATCAGATCCTCCTCTCCACCCTCTCCGAGCTGGGCATCTCCGGCGCGGCTCACTCCTGGATTGCGTCCTACCTGACCGGTCGCTCCTACCAAGTGGCGTGGCGAGAAGCTGTCTCCGCACCACGTGCTCTCACCACTGGTGTCCCCCAGGGCTCAGTTCTAGGCCCTCTCCTTTTCTCCCTATACACCAAGTCACTTGGCTCTGTCTTATCCTCACATGGCCTTTCCTATCATTGCTACGCTGACGATACACAACTAATCTTCTCCTTTCCCCCTTCTGATAACCAGGTGGCGAATCGCATCTCTGCATGTCTGGCAGACATATCAGTATGGATGACGGATCACCACCTCAAGCTGAACCCTGGCAAGACGGGAGCTGCTCTTCCTCCCGGGAAGGGACTGCCCGTTCCGTGATCTCGCCATCACGGTTGACAACTCGCTGTGTCCTCCTCCCAGAGTGCGAAGAGCCTAGGCGTGACCCTGGACAACACCCTGTCGTTCTCCGCCAACATCAAGGCGGTGACCCGCTCCTGCAGGTTCATGCTCTACAACATTCCGGAGAGTACGACCCTGCCTTACAGAGGAAGCGGCACAGGTCCTAATCCAGGCACTTGTCATCTCCCCGTCTGGACTACTGCAACTCGCTGTTGGCTGGCCTCCCTGCCTGTGCCATTAAACCCCTACAACTCATCCAGAATGCCGCAGCCCGTCTGGTGTTCAACCTTCCCAAGTTCTCTCACGTCACCCTCCTCCGCACACTCCACTGGCTTCCAGTTGAAGCTCGCATCCGCTACAAGACCATGGTGCTTGCCCATGGAGCAGTGAGGGAACGGCACCTCTGTACCTTCAGGCTCTGATCAGTCCTACACCCAAACGAGGGCATTGCGTTCATCCACCTCTGGCCTGCTGGCTCCCTTCCTCTGCGGAAGCATAGCTCCCCGCTCAGCCCAGTCAAAACTGTTCGCTGCTCTGGCACCCCAATGGTGGAACAAGCTCCCTCACGACGCCAGGACAGCGGAGTCACTCACCACCTTCCGGAGACATTTGAAACCCCACCTCTTTAAGGAATACCTGGGATAGGATAAGTAATCCTTCTAACCCCCCCAAATTGTAAAGTGGTTATCCCACTGGCTATAGGGTGAACGCACCAATTTGTGAGTCGCTCTGGCTAAGAGCGTCTGCTAAATGACGCTAATGTGCCCTTGAGCAAGGCACTTAACCCTAATTGCTCCTGTAAGTCGCTCTGGATAAGAGCGTCTGCTAAATGACTAAAATGTAAATGTAAATGTTAATAAATGGGAGCTTCCTCAAGCAGCCATCTCTTTCCCGACAATCCCCTGTGTGCACGAACCCTTACATACGGTAATTAAACATTAAAACACCTGCGGCTTATAGTCCAGTGCGGCTTATATATGTACACATCATTCAATATCATTCAATTTTGCTGCTGCGGCTTATACTCCGGTGCGCCTTATAGTGCGGAAAATACCGTACATGACTCCATGTGTTATTTCATAGTTTTGATGCCTTCACTATTATTCTACAATGTAGAAAATAATAAAAAGAAAAGAAAAACACTTGAATGAGTAGGTGTGTCCAAACTTTTGACTGGTAATGTATGTATGTATGCATGTATATATATATATATATATATATATATATATATATATATATATATATATATACATACACAGTTGAAGTCGGAAGTTTACATACACACCTTAGCCAAATACATTTAAACTCAGTTTTTCACAATTCTGACATTTAATCCTAGTAAAAATTCCCTGTCTTAGGTCAGTTAGGATCACCACTTTATTTTAAGAATGTGAAATGTCAGAATAATAGTAGAGATAATTATTTATTTCAGCTTTTATTTATTTAATCACATTCCCAAGTGGGTCAGAAGTTTACATACATTCAATTAGTATTTGGTAGCATTGCCTTTAAATTGTTTAACTTGGGTCAACGTTTCAGGGTAGCCTTCCCACAAGCTTCCCCACAATAAGTTGGGTGAATTTTGGCCCATTCCTCCTGACAGAGCTGGTGTAATCTGAGTCAGGTTTGTAGGCCTCCTTGCTCGCACACGCTTTTTCAGTTCTGCCCACACACTTTCTATAGGATTGAGGTCAGGGCTTTGTGATGGCCACTCCAATACCTTGACTTTGTTGTCCTTAAGCCATTTTGCCACAACTTTGGAAGTATGCTTGGGGTCATTGTCCATTTGGAAGACCCATTTGCAACCAAGCTTTAACTTCCTGACTGATGTCTTGAGATGTTGCTTCAATATATCCACATAATTTTCCTTCCGCATGATGCCATCTATTTTGTGAAGTGCACCAGTCCCTCATGCAGCAAATCACCCCCACAGCATGATGCTGCCACTCCCGTGCTTCACGGTTGGGATGGTGTTCTTCGGCTTGCAAGCAACCCCCTTTTCCCTCCAAACATAACGATGGTCATTATGGCCAAACAGTTCTATTTTTGTTTCATCAGACCAGAGGATATTTCTCCAAAAAGTATGATCTTTGTCCCCATGTGCAGTTGCAAAACTGGCTTTTTTATGGCGGTTTTGGAGCAGTGGCTTCTTCCTTGCTGAGCGGCCTTTCAGGTTATGTCAATATAGGACTCGTTTTACTGTGGATATAGATACCTTTGTACCGGTTTCCTCCAGCATCTTCACAAGGTCCTTTGCTGTTGTTCTAGGATTGATTTGCACTTTTTGCACCAAAGTACATTCATCTCTAGGAGACAGAACGCGTCTCCTTCCTGAGCGGTATGACGGCTGCGTGGTCCCATGGTGTTTATACTTGCGTACTATTGTTTGTACAAATGAACGTGGTACCTTCAGGCGTTTGGAAATTGCTCCCAATGATGAACCAGACTTGTGGAGGCCTACAATTTTTTTTCTGAGGTCTTGGCTGATTTCTTTTGATTTTCCCATGATGTCAAGCAAAGAGGCACTGAGTTTGAAGGTAGGCCTTGAAATACATCCAAAGGTACACCTCCAATTGACTCAAATGATGTCAATTAGCCTATCATAAGCTTCTAAAGCCATGACAACATTTTCTGGAATTTCCCAAGCTGTTTAAAGGCACAGTCAACTTAGTGTATGTAAACTTCTGACCCACTGGAATTGTGATACAGTGAATTATAAGTGAAATAATCTGTCTAAACAATTGTTGGAAAAATTTGTGTCATGCACAAAGTAGATGTCCTAACCGACTTGCCAAAACTATAGTTTGTTAACAAGAAATTTGTGGAGTGGTTGAAAAACGAGTTTTAATGACTCCAACCTAAGTGTATGTAAACTTCCGTCTTCAACTGTGTGTGTGTATATATATATATATATATATAAACATTAAAATATATATATTATCAATCATGTAAATGTTGGTCGAAAATATGCCTTTTACAGCTATACAGGAGCCTGTTATCACAGCTAATGATGAGAACCGTTTGAATTAAATCAGCTACTTGGCTGGTGAATGCCATTTGGTAGGCTGTTTCACAAAAGTTACAAATGTTGTACAAAAGTAACACTCTACATGGGTTGGGTTACTGGAAAGATAAATGCGAAGAACAATTACTTGTTGAGCTCTGGGAAATTCCTGTACACTATGTACATGACAGAAGCCGCGCAGGTGAAGATAGACAGCAGGATGAGGAGAGACATGCGAGCTGAGCCCCCTCCAGTGTATTGTGTCTCTGTGGAGAGGAGAGTAGCTAAGTTATATAGCACACACAGTCACCAAATTAAAAACACCTTGATAAGCCTCTATTCTTCCGTTTCAACAGCAGTAAGCCTCATGTAATGTCTTGCTTCACTTTGCATCACTTGTTGTTCTAGTTCCTGGTTGATTTCCCCAGAGTACATGAAGCATGCTATGTAGTCAAACCATTCAAGATATATAATCCTTGTAACTGACTACATGTATTCTAACTTTGATGAGGAACATATC